>NC_057804.1:39447774-39545260 GCF_018294505.1 Triticum aestivum
ATTTAGGGGTTTCATATTGTGTTAGCTAGCTAATAGAGAGAAGTGACCTCTCTTTATCTTCGTGCTTGGTCGATGCTAGCTACTATACGTATAGAGAGAACTCGACACGCTAGCTAGTAAGAAAATGAAGGAACCATTAAGTACACAAGGTCGTCATGAACATATACAGAGAGAAGTGACCTCTCTTTCTCCGAGATATTGGTCGAACAACAAGTTTTCGTATATCTATCCGACACTACTAGCTACATATATACAATATAAGCTCTCTTACAAACCCTAACATCTAATGTCTATATCAATTTCCACATGGTATTCTACGGCTTTATGTATGACGTGGTCAAGAAAGAATCCCACCAATTCCTCTTGAATTGCTCGTATGCGATCATGTGGAAGGAGTTCATCCTGCATCTGCCACATCTAATTTAAAGAAGTGGGTCAATACATATATGTGAATGAAACTCAACACAAATGATGGTAATAAAATAAAATTGTGAATTTTTTTTGTTTACGTACATCATATTGTTTTTTAGAGTAGCCCCGCTTAGAGGTCGTCGTGTTGTAGATGAACTCGCAAACATAGTATCTACAAAAATCATTCCCGGCTTCCTACCACAAGCACTTCATGAGAAATAGAGTTCAATCAAACTGATAACCAAGCATGCTAAATGTTATTGATGAAACTAGCTAGAATCAATAGGAGATGCGCGGAACTAGCTAGTAGTACTTACTTTCGGGTGAGTAAATTGCAGCTCCATTGGCAGTCCCGGAACAATTATGATGAACTCTTTCCAAACCCTGCCAGACAAAGAGAATAATTACTTGATATCAGGAAATGAACAAAGTTGCCGATATGATGCGATGATGATCGATTGAACTTACTTCTGAAGCATATCAGTGATGTCTGCATACTCCTGGGGATCTTTTCATCTCGAGTCTAAGACAATTACTAATCCCCGTTCAAGCTTAATCTCTAGTAGAATAAAGCGGAATCTACGCACGCATTCATAACTCATCAATTACATTACTATAATTAACCTCGAGTAAGTGAAACCGAATATGCACAAGACAGTAACACTCACTTGAAATTGTAAGGAAAGAGTATTTTATCTTTGTTTTTATTTTTAAGAAACAATTGTAGCAAGTTGTCCTTAGTATCTGTGACTCTGTGTTTGACCGTCCATTCATGTATGATATTTGGGTTAATGAACCCAAATGCCATAGATATCTGCTTTCCTGCATTCGACGATCTTCAACCTGCATAATATAGTGAGGATAATTATATATACATGCAATGAAAGAGATGAGCTATATATAGATACTTAATTACAGAAGTAGTACTTACAGACAATAGCAAGTCACGAGTGTTTTGTCAAGGGTCATTAATTTGATTGTATAACTGGAATAACTCGTCAAATTCAATAGACAACAGATAAATTCCAACGAGGTCATGCTCCTCTTTAACTCTCAGCGTCACGGTATCCTTCCCAGACTGGCTGTAGATTTTTTTGTACCATTCATGCAATCTTCGCATCATCATTGCTAGAGGCGGATGATCAAGTTTGACGAGAGGCTTCCCGTACTCGTATTTGAATTCGTCTGTCTCCATTATTTCAAACTCTACATCATTGGTCAGGTAATCAACAGGATTGGTATCGGGCACCATCCCTGGATGATTACTGACGATATCACTGGACACCTTGAGCGGGGGGCACGATTGCTTTGCCTGTTCGCCGAGCTGGGGAATTTTTTTCCCACTTCTTTGTTCTGGTAACCTTGCATCACTTCAAGTACTTCCCGACCGCTCCGCTTCCTTATATGTCCTTTTAATAGTGCACACATAGTTGGAATCCGGTGGAGGCGGTGGTGGTCGCTTCAGGGCATCGATAGTCCGCTTCACTTTCACCGGATCTACCGTTTCCTTCGGAGGTGGAGCTTTCCATGCAAAATGGTCCCTCACTTTGGCACAACAGATGTCCTCATTTTCCTTGTCAGTCCTCTCATATGGTAACTTTTCAGAGCCTTGAGAGATGGACCGTATTAGAATTGCTTCCCTCCTCTGCTTGTACTGCTAGCCGCCGGAGCGGCAGCCTCTCTCTTCTTCTGTTGCTGACGCGGCGGAGTCCGCTGACACACCGGAGGAGGCGGAGTTCTCCGACGCACCGGAGGAGGCGGAGGAGGAGCCATAGTGCCCTCACGCGAGGGAGGAGGTGGGGTGCTCATCGGAGGAGGCGAAGAAGAAGCCGGAGTTCCGTCACGCGTCGGAGGAGGTGGATGAGGAGGCGGAGTGCCCTGATCACTCGCCGAAGGAGGAGACGGAGGAGGAGGTGGAGTGCCCTGACTCGTCGGAGGAGGAGGTGTCTGATACGTCTCCAACGTATCTACTTTTCCAAACACTTTTGCCCTTGTTTTGGACTCTAACTTGCATGATTTGAATGAAACTAACCCCGGACTGACGCTGTTTTCAGCAGAACTGCCATGATATTGTTTTATGTGTAGAAAAGAAAAGTTCTCGGAATGTCCTGGAAATCCACGGAGGCACTTTTTGGAATTAATAAGAATTTCTGGGCGAAAGAAATACACCAGGGGGCCCACACCCTATCCACGAGACAGGGGGTGCCCCCCTGTAGGGCGCGCCCCCCTATCTCGCGGGCCCCCTGGACCTCCACCGACCTCAACTCCAACTCCATATCTTCCGTCTCGGGGAGAAAAAAATCGAAGAGAAAGTTTCATCGCGTTTTACGATACGGAGCCGCTGCCAAGCCCTAATCTCTCTCGGGAGGGCTGATCTGGAGTCCGTTCGGGGCTCCGGAGAGGGGGATTCGTTGCCGTCGTCATCATCGACCATCCTCCATCACCAATTTCATGATGCTCACTGCCGTGCATGAGTAATTCCGTCGTAGGCTTGCTGGACGGTGATGGGTTGGATGAGATTTACCATGTAATCAAGTTAGTTTTGTTAGGGTTTGATCCCTAGTATCCACTATGTTCTAAGATTGATGTTGCTATGACTTTGCTATGCTTAATGCTTGTCACTAGGGCCCGAGTGCCATGATTTCAGATCTGAACCTATTATGTTTTCATGAATATATGTGTGTTCTTGATCCTGTCTTGCAGTCTATAGTCACCTATTATGTGTTATGATCCGACAACCCCGAAGTGACAATAATCGGGATACTTCTCGGTGATGACCGTAGTTTGAGGAGTTCATGTATTCACTATGTGTTAATGCTTTGGTCCGGTTCTCTATTAAAAGGAGGCCTTAATATCCCTTAGTTTCCACTAGGACCCCGCTGCCACGGGAGGGTAGGACAAAAGATGTCATGCAAGTTCTTTTCCATAAGCACGTATGACTATTTACGGAATACATGCCTACATTACATTGATGAATTGGAGCTAGTTTTGTGTCACCCTATGTTATAGCTATTACATGAGGAATCGCATCCGGCATAATTATCCATCACTGATCCATTGCTTACGAGCTTTTCACATATTGTGCTTTGCTTATTTACTTTTCTGTTGCTACTGTTACAATCACTACAAAAACCCAAAAAACTATTATCTTTACCTTTACCACTATTACCATTACTACCATACTACTTTTCTACTAAATACTTTGATGCAGATACTAAGTTATCCAGGTGTGGTTGAATTGACAACTCAACTGCTAATACTCTAGAATATTCTTTGGCTCCCCTTGTGTCGAATCAATAAATTTGGGTTGAATACTTTACCCTCGAAAGCTGTTGCGATCCCCTACACTTATGGGTTCTCAGTGTCTAGTTTGGAAGCTTGATGTACTCCTCCCTCCATAGACATGTACTCCATAAAGCACCTCTCAGATGAATCTCCCCTTCACCGGTAGGGTGGTCAAGCTCCAGCTCATGAAATCCCTCCATTATTTCATCCACCATCATGATAACTCACAAGTATAGGGGATCAATTGTAGCCTCTTTCGATAAGTAAGAGTGTTGAACCCAACGAGGAGCTAAAGGTAGAACAAATATTCCCTCAATTTCTATCGACAACCGATACAACTCTACGCACGCTTAACATTCGCTTTACCTATAAAAAGTATGAAACTAGAAGGACTTTGTAGGTGTTGTTGGATAGGTTTGCAAGAATATAAAGAGCACGTAAATATAAACTAGGGGCTGTTTAGAGAAAGAAGCAATAAAGTTAGTATAGCGAGTGTGGAAAAGTGGTGGTAGGAGTTGCGAAATTGTCCCTAAGCAGTTGAGTACTTTACTAGACCGATGGCAAGTTTTATGTGGGAGAGGCCACTGCTAGCATGTCATCCCTGACTTGAAATTATATGCACTTATGATTGGAACTATTAGCAAGCGTCCGCAACTACTAACGTTCATTAAGGTAAAACCCAACCATAGCATTAAGATATATTAGTCCCCCTTCAATTATCGTATGCATCAATTTCTATGCTAGGTTAAGCTTCTGTCACTCTTGACCTCCAATACACAGTCCTATCAACATACAACTAACCCTATGTTGTGATCCACACGCGTGTTCATATGATGGGCACCAAAGGACAGCAACATAACCACAAGCAAATTAAACTAATCATAGCAATTCATCAATTACCAATAGGACAACGAAAATCTACTCAGACATCATAGGATGGCAACACAACATTGGATAATAATATGAAGTATAAAGCACCATGTTCAAGTAAAGGGTACAACGGGTTGCGGGAGAGTGGACCGCTGAATATATATGAGGGAAGGTGATGGAGACGTTGGTGAAGATGACAGAGGTGTTGGTGTAGATCGCGGTGATGATGATGGCCCCGGTGGTGTTCCGACGCCACCGGGAGAGAGGGGGGAGAGCCCCCCTTCTTCTTCTTCTTCTTCTTCCTTGACCTTCTCCCTAGATGGGAGAAGGGTTTCCCCTCTGGTCCATGGTCTCCATGGCGTGGGAGGGGCGAGAGCCCCTCCGAGATTGGATCTCTCTCTCTCTCTCTCTCTCTCTCTCTCTCTCTCTCTCTCTCTCTCTCTCTCTGTGTGTGTGTTTCTGCGTTCCTGATTCTGCCCTTTCACCATTTCTTATATTCCCGGAGATCCGTAACTCCGATTGGGTTGTCCTTTGGACACGATTTCTATCCAGATATTGGCTTTCTTGCAGCAAAAGAATGCACCAACCACCTTACGGTGTGGACACAAGGGCCCAGGGCGCGCCTGACCCCTCGGGGCACGCCCCCTGCCTCGTAGCCCCCTCGGGCATCGTCTCGCGTTGATTCTTCTTCCCAAAATTCATAAATATCCCAAAAAAATCTCTATCTGTTTTTATTCCGTTTGGAATCCATTTGATATGGGTTTTCTACGAAACATAAAACATGCAACAGACAGGAACTAGCACTGGGCACTGGATCAATATGTTAGTCCCAAAAATAGTATAAAAAGTTGCCAAAAGTATATGAAAGTTGAATAATATTGGCATGGAACAATAAAAAAATTATAGATACGACGGAGACGTATCAGCATCCCCAAGCTTAATTCCTGCTCGTCCTCGAGTAGGTAAATGATAAAAAAGATAATTTTCGATGTGGAATGTTACCTAGCGTAATCTTGATCATGTAATCTAATCATGGCATGAATATTAAGACACGAGTGATTGAAGGCAATAGTCTATCATTTGACATAAAAACAATAATAGTCAGGCATCCCAACAAACAATCATGCCTTTCAAAATATCAATGCTTACAGAACTTTATCCCTACAAAATCATATAGTCTTGTATGCTCCCTTTTCTTAACACTAGGTACCCTCATGCCTATCTTGGTGTCAGCCAAGCAATTGGTCCATACTTTTTAACGTAATTCAACTTTTTCAACCCTCACGCAATACATGAGCACAAGCCATGGATATAGCACTATAGGTGGAATAGAGTATGATGGTGGAGGTTGTGTGGAGAAGACAAAAGGGGAGAAAGTCTCACATCGATGCGGCTAATCAACGGGCCATGGAGATGCCCATCAATTGATGTCAATGCGAGGAGTAGGGATTGCCATGAAATGGATGCACTGGAGCTATAAGTGTATGAAAGCTCAAACTGAAACTAAGTGGGTGTGCATCCAACTTGCTTGCTCATGAAGACCTCGGGCATTTGAGGAAGCCCATCATTGGAATATACAAGCCAAGTTCTATAATGAAAATTCCCACTATTATATGAAAGTGATAACTCAAGAGACTCTCTATATGAAGAACATGGTGCTACTATGAAGCACAAGTGTGGTAAAAGGATAGTAACATTGCCCCTTATCTCTTTTTCTCTCATTATTTTTATTTTTTTTTATTGTTTTGGTGGGCTTCTTTGGCCTTTTTTTATTTGGGCTTCTTTGGCCTCTTTTATTTTTCATAAAGTCTAGAGTCTCATCCCGACTTGTGGGGGAATCATTGTCTCCATCATCCTTTCCTCACTGGGGCAATGCTCTAATAATGATGATCATCACACTTTTATTTACTTACAACTCAATATTACAACTCGATGCTAGAACAAAAATATGACTCTATATGAATGCCTCCGGTGGTGTACTGGGATGTGCAATGATCTAGCATAGCAAAGATATCAAAAAATGGACAAGCCATGAAAACATCATGCTAGCTATCTTATGATCATGCAAAGCAATATGACAATGAATGCTCAAGTAATGTATATGATGATGATGGAAGTTGCATGGAAATATATCTCGGAATGGCTATGGGAATGCCATAATCGATAGGTATGGTGGATGTTTTGAGGAAGATATAAGGATGCTTATGTGTGATAGAGCGTATCATATCATGGGGTTTGGATGCACCGGCAAAGTTTGCACCAACTCCCGAGGTGAGAAAGGGCAATGCACGGCACCGAAGAGGCTAGCAATGATGGAAGGGTAAGAGTGCGTATAATCCATGGACTCACATTAGTCAAAAATAACTCATATACTTATTGCAAAAGTTTATTAACCCTCGAAGCAAAGTACTACTACGCATGCTCCTAGGGGGGAAGTTGGTAGGATTTAACCATCGCGCGCCCCCGACCTTCACGCAAAGATGAACAATCAAAATATAATGCGCGCCAATTTGGTTACATAGTTAGGAGACCATACGTGCATGCTTCGGGAATCACAAACCTTCACACCAATATCCTTAATAAACACATCCACTTACTAGAACCTCCCACATATTATCATCTCTATATCGCAAAACTATTGCAAGGAATCAAACATATCATATTCAGTGATCTACAAGTTTTTTGTAGGATTTTATGACTAACCATGTGAATGACCAATTCCTGTCATCTCTCTAAATAGATATAACTGAAGCAAAAGAGTTTAATTCTTTCTACAAAAGATATGCTCACGCTCTAACAAATACTAGTTGATACCCCGCGCGTTGCAGTGGGATATTTGTTTAAAATCTTTTGAAGGTGTATCAAAAAAGAAAAAAGGCAATGATTGAATGAAATGGCATGAGCAGGCAAGGTGTTTCGTGAAAAAATTAAACTGTCATGTTCCATAAAGTTAAATTGTGAGAATTAAATGGCATGACAAAAATTTGATACAGAGTAGGTGGAGAACTTGCAATATACTGGTAGTTACCACAGTATGGTTCTGATATTATCTTCCAAAATTATGCCAAGAGAAAAAAGTTAAATTGATCTGAAAGTTGTACACTCGAAATTAATGTACACACATACGGAAGGACAGAGTTGAAAGCACAATCCATACAATGCAAAGAAGTAACTTAAAGGTTGCATAGTTGAATTGAAAGTGTTGTACACACGATGTTGATGGATGATTTGTGCACGACTTGCTTCAAATCCACATAGATTAAAGAAATGAGGCAATCCAATGGTCTAGATGACATGTCGTGTCAGAATCATGCACAAATATGTCATGTGCATAGCACTCTCTTGTTGAATAGAGTATGGAGTCTGTAGCATTTGTTTCATTCCGATTTACGCAAATATCAGCTATAGCAGAAAGTAGCATTATATGATATCCGCCCAGAGTACAAAAGAGACATGCTTAGTTCAAGTATTGGTCTGGATATATCTGCAATTTCATCTCGGATTAGTTTTTTTGAAAAACAACTTGATTGGAGATCAGATAAACAATCATGAATAGTAGTACCCCCTTCTCTGAAGCAAATTTAACTGCATGCTAGTGTATAACGGCCTATCTATCCTTCTCTTGTGGAAAAGATTTCTATTACCAAATCCAAAAATTGCAAAATACTGCCGCAACACGAACAGAGCAGGAATGCACTTACCTGTCCATACAACATAGAACAGAGTTCCAAAAATACAGAGGGAGTTCAGAGTAGCAACGAATTAAAGGCAGAGTGGAGAAACTGGATCCTCATGGGAACCAAATGACATCTACTGTTGTTGGCAACGTAGGCATCCATGGTGATGGAGTCTCCAGCCAAGCGTCTTCATAACAATCATGGCAAAGGCTGGATGGAAATTAAAGTCAATCAAATCTCTGGCCTCCTCTTACGCCAATAGTTAGCCAAAACACGCAGCGGTGAAAACTGTCATATGGTGAGGAGTGGCCGCACAACTGGATGAAGGGGTAGCCTGAGGTGCGCCGTTGAATGGTAAGAAGAGGGAGGATTTATGAGGATCGATGAAGCCCAAGGGAGAGGAACGGAGGGGTCTCGTTGGGAGAGCAATTGCCCAGCGCGTCCGTTTCTGTTGCAAGATTTGATGGAAGAAGATGAAAAGAGAGGGGACCCAACAGGCGCATGCCTCCGGAGGGCTCGTGGCGGCGGCTGGCTACGCGCGTGCGCCAGAGAATAGGCAATCAGGGAGATTTGCTTTTTTTCACAGCATATCCTTTGTTTCTCCATGGGCTTCCAATATCTGAAGACGGACGTACAATCCATTCAACACTTGGCCTAGCCCAACTTCCTCGTTTGCTTCTCATTTAGCCCAGTCTGAGGGTCGTTGTGGGAGTCCTGGATTAGGGGGTGTCCGGATAGCCGGACTACCATCATCAGCCGAACTATCATTTGCCGGACTATCATCATCGACCGGACTCGAAGACTATGAAGATACAAGATTGAAGACTTCGTCCCGTGTCCGGATGGGACTTTCCTTGGCGTGGAAGGCAAGCTTGGCGATACGGATATGTAGATCTCCTACCATTGTAACCGACTCTATGTAACCCTAGCCCTCTCCGGTGTCTATATAAACCGGATGGCTCTAGTCCGTAGGACAACAACAACCATTACAATCATACCATAGGCTAGCTTCTAGGGTTTAGCCTCCTTGATCTCGTGGTAGATCCACTCTTGTAAACATCCACAATATCAATATCAGTCAAGCAGGATGTAGGGTTTTACCTCCATCAAGAGGGCCCGAACCTGGGTAAAACATCATGTCCCTTGTCTCCTGTTACCATCCGCCTAGACGCACAGTTCGGGACCCCCTACCCGAGATCCGCCGGTTTTGACACCGACATTGGTGCTTTCATTGAGAGTTCCTCTATGTCGTCACTGATAGGCTTGATGGCCTCTTCAATCGACAACGACGCAGTCCTGGGTGAGACTTTTCTCCCCGGACAGATCTTCGTATTCGGCGGCTTCGCACTGCGGGCCAACTCACTTGGCCATCTGGAGCAGATCAAAAGCTACGCCCCTGGCCGTCAGGTCAGGTTTGGAAGCCTAAACTTCACGGCCGATATCCGCGGGGACTTGATCTTCGATGGATCTGAGCCACAGCCGAGCGTGCCACGCTGTCACGATGGGCACGACCTAACTCTGCCGCCGGACAACACCTTGGAGGCCGCACATGAATCCGCTCCGACCCATAGTCTGGAGCCGATCGCTCAGATCGAGGACGGATGGCTGGACACCACCTCGGGAGCTGCAACTTCTACGGCGATGGAGCCGAACACTTACCTTGTCCCGCATAAAGCTCATGACTCCGAGGTGTCGGACTCTCTGCCGGACTCCGAACCTCCTGCGCCCCTGCCAGTCGAATCCGACTGGGCACCGATCATGGAATTCACCGCTGCGGACATCTTTCAGTACTCACCCTTCGGTGATATCTTAAATTTGCTGAAGCATCTCTCGCTATCCGGAGAGCCCTGGCCGAACTACGGCCAGGATGGTCGGGACGCGGACGACGAAGAAATTCAGGGCCCACCCACCACCCACTTCGTAGCCACCGTCGACGATCTAACCGACGTACTCGACTACGACTCCGAAGACATCGACGGTATGGACGACGATGCCGGAGACTATCAAGAACCAGTGCCTACAGGACACTGGAAGACCACCTCGTCATATGACATATATATGGTGGACACCCCAAAAGATGGGGACGGCGAAGAAGCAATGGAGGCCGATTCCTTAAAGAAACAGCCCAAGCGTTGGCATCATCGGCGCCGCTCTAAGTCCCGCCACAGCAAGAATAGAGATTCCGGCACAGGAGATAATAACACCCCAGAAAGTGCCGAAGACAACCCCCTCCAGCACGATCCAGCGCAGGAGGAGGCAGAAGCAAGCCCTCACGAGAGGACGGCAGACGAAGAGGTCGAGGATGATAATTACTTACCTCCCTCCGGAGACGAGGCAAGCCTCGACGACGACGAATTCGTCGTGCCTGAGGATCCCGTCGAACAAGAGCGTTTCAGACGCAGGCTAACAGCCACGGCAAACAGCCTAAAGAAAAAGCAGCAACAACTTCAAGCTGATCAAGACCTACTGGCCGACAGATGGACCGAGGTCCTCGCGGCCGAAGAGTATGAACTCGAACGCCCCTCCAAAAGTTACCCAAAACGCAAGTTGCTCCCCCGACTAGAGGAGGAAGCATACAAACTTGCATCACCAGCGCACAATACGGCAGACCGACCACCTCGTGGTCGCGACAGAGAGGCGTGCAAGCCCTCCACCAAAACCGTACCCCGGCATCGCTCAAAAAGCACGAAGCCACGGGGGAACACACCGGACTTGCGGGATATATTGGAGGACAAGGCAAGACAATCCAGATCTATCTATGGATCACATGGGTGCCCCAAGACCCACGACGAATACCGTCGCGCCGGATACAACTACTCCTTCCGGGCCGAACACAGCAGACAACACTCTCTCGAGCTACGTCGCGATATTGCTCAATACAGAGGCGCCGCACACCCACTATGCTTCACTGACGAAGTAATGGATCATCAAATCCCTGAAGGGTTTAAACCCGTTAATATCGAATTCTATGATGGCACAACAGACCCCGCGGTTTGGATTGAGGATTATCTCCTCCATATACATATGGCCCGTGGCGACGATCTCCACGCCATCAAATATCTCCCGCTCAAGCTTAAAGGACCAGCTCGGCATTGGCTTAACAGCCTGCCCGCAGAGTCAATTGGATGCTGGGAAGACCTGGAAGCCGCATTCCTCGACAACTTCCAGGGCACGTATGTGCGACCACCGGACGCAGATGACCTAAGCCACATAATCCAGCAGCCAGACGAATCGGCCAGGCAATTCTGGACACGGTTCTTAACAAAGAAAAATCAAATCGTCGACTATGATTGGCCGTCGCATGGCGCATGGCTGCCGGGTCGGGGCGATGCAGGTGTCCCGGTCGGAGCAGGGCATTGACGGCCGGCGCAGGGCGACGGCCGGACCGACGCGGAGGACGGCTGGCCCTGACAGGCCGCCTCGGCGCACGTGACTACCGGGTCGGAGGAAAGGCCGGCTGGTCGCGCCGGGGTCAAAGTAGAGGCGCTCGGTGTCGACGGCGGCGGCGGGCGACGCAAACCGATCAAGCATAGATTGGAAAACCAAAAAGAAAAACGCTGATCAAAATGACCGATGAGAGAGCGAAAAAATCCAGAGCAAGGACTCGGAAAAAAGACTCTCTAGGGCAGCCGGTCAACACGACCGGCGGAAGAACCCTAGGTACGGGCGGCGCGGCCCCCGGCGGCGGCCATGGAGGCCGACCGCCCCGCGGGCGGCGCGCAGGTGCGGAAACGGCGGCGGCGGCTAGGGTTTAGGATCGACTTGCGATAGGTACCATGTTAAAAGGGAGAGAGAGTATTGGTGAAATAGTTTATTGTATTGATTGAGCCTCATGGGCATATATATATAGAAGTACATGATCTACTTAAAGTACAAGGCAAGCCAAAATATTTCCTAGTCTAACTTATATTTCCTAATACAATCACGTTACTTAACAGGCTCCATCGGCGGCTACGGAGAGACGATCTTCCTTCCACGGCTGGTCTTCAACTGGTGGCGGATTAGCTGCCCCGCCTTCTCGTGGTCACACCACGGGATGACCACAGCCGCCTGGGAGAAGAAACAAAAATGCCGGCCAGCTCAAGTAAGGACGGTTGCGTGTCCTCAGTCCTAACAAAAATATTGGTGCATTTCCATACTAATAATTAATAGGTGAATTTCTGAATTTTCTCTACTTTAAATAGCAAATTCACCTATTAATATTAGTATGGAAATTTAGAAATTCACCTCCTCCTTGCTCAGAAATTTCTGAATTCACCTATTAATATTAGTATGGAAATTTACTCTAGTACTGTAACGTACCTCTATAATTTAAATAATCAATAGGTGCATTTAATATTCGTGTATCCAATAAATTGTTAATATCTTGATGTGTTCCGAAAATGCATAGCCCATGCGGGTGCACGGATTGGCGACTAATACTTTTAATCATAACAGAGGAGGGGGGCACCGCCCCACTACCCCTTGTGTTGAAATGGGCTCCTCAGATCCACAAAGTCTCAGCTTACTATGAATATGATGAGTGAAAGACGTGGAGAATGTACCTATGTAGCTGTAGCATGTAGTGATGTAGTACTTGCCCTAATAGAATTGGAATGTTCCAATTGTAAGTGCGGTTGCAACCGCTTCCATCCCCTAAATCAAATGTGTGTGTGTGTGACAGAAATCGACTCATGTACGTGACAAGTTTAGATCTAGGAGTGTAAGCTTGATTACATTTTTTCTGATTTTTCTACTTGTCATACATACTTAACAAGAAAAACCTTGGGTGCCAAGGCATCGATGGGCCCAGGAAACAGTGACACAGAGGGGACAACCTTGGGTTCAACACGGATTGGCTGTGATGAGGCGAGCAAGGAGTGAGTTGCGGGGCGTGTTGGGGTTGGCCTGTGGGGCTATATGTGAATGGTGTTTGTGTGCGCGTAAGGATCTATCGAGTGTAACCGAAACTTGACGGCGAGATGAGCTGCTCTCTCTCGAATATTATTCCCTCCTTCTCCTCGACCTACCCTACCTCCTCCCTCCTCCTTGCTCAGATCTGATCCAGCTACTAGAGGTACTTTACACTTGGTATCAGAGGTAGGGCGATCTGGAGACGGCTTGCTTGAAGCCAGGCTACCTCACCACACAAGCTATCAAGGCAGCGGTGATGGAGGAACAGTTGGCGGCGCTCATCAAATCTGTCAACAACAGCTGGATGACCACGGACGCGCGTTTGGACGCAATCCAAACCTTCCTCGAGCTTTGGAGGCTGGCGGTGACTCACCTCCAGCAGCAGGTGGATGAGTTGCGCTCCCAGGTTGGACGTATCACGCTCCACCCCATTCTGGTGGCGCCCGCAGAGCCAGATCCAGGCTCTGCCAGCAACGCGGTGGTGCATAAGGCACCTCCAACTCCATCGGGCGACCCGGGGCACCACGGGCCAGTACCCACGACGAGATCCACGACTCCAGAGGGCCGGCTCACGGGGTGGCCACCACCCTGGAACTGCCTCCGGTCAACGGTGCGTTTACATCCCACCGCCCCTCTTGTATCTACTCCGGTCTAGATCTGGTAGAGCACAACAAGGATGTAGAGAGTAGGGTGTACCAGAGTGGGCATGCCTGTTGGGCGCTGCCTAAGATGGATTTTCCCCCGTTCGACGAAGACAATCCTCAGTTTTGGAGGTCTCGATGTGAGAAGCACTTCGAAGTGTATGGAGTACAACCGAGCTCTGGGTTCGTTTGTCCACACTCCATTTCATGGGTAATGCGGCCCGTTGGCTGCAATTGCAGGAGGCGAAGAACACCCACCTCACTTGGGGACATTGTGTGGGGGGCTCTGTGAGAAATTTGGGCATGAGCAGTATTAGGCACACATCCGACAGTTTATCACACTGCGGCAGAGAGGGAGTGTGAGCGAGTACATGAATAAATTCGAAGAGGTTATGCACCAAATTCTAGCTCACAATTGTGGATTCGACTCTCTTTATTTTACTATGCAGTTCCTTAAAGGACTCTGGCACGACATTCATGCCAGTGTCATGTTACATCAACCAAAAGACCTCGATGTTGCCTTTTCTTTGGCTTGTCTACAGGAGGAGCTGTTGTAGGCCTTGTGGTGCCGAGAATACAGGTGCCAGGAGCCCACACCACCGCCCCAACAAGTGGCTTGACCTCTTCTTGCCCTGGGTGCTCCACCGGCATGTCAGTTGTTGCAGCCACGGAGGACCGTCGTGCTCTGGACGCAGCCAATGCACCTGACAGTGGGGTGCGTGGCGACGACAGAGTGGTAGTGTTGCACAATTACAGGAGCTCGCGTGGTTTGTGCTTCAAGTGCGGGGAGAGATGGGGGCAAAGGCGCCAATCTGCTCCCACAGTTCAGCCGAATGTGGTCGAGGAACTGCTGGAATTGCCGCGGCAGACCAAGCAGCATTTGGGGATCAAACTGAGGAGGCAGGGTACGTAGAGGAGAAGGAGGGGATATTATTTTAGAGATAGCAGCTCGTCTCGCCGTCCAGGTTCGGTTACATTTGATAGATCCTTACGCGCGCACACACCATACACATATAGCCCCACAGGCCAACCCCAACATGCCACGCAAGTCACTCCTCGCTCGTCTCGTCACAACCAATCCGTGTTGAACTCAAGGTTGTCCCCTCTGTGTCGATGTTGCCTGGGCCCGTCGTTGCCTTGGCCCTGTCCTCTGCATGACACCTTACCACGTGAATTTGGAGTAGCTCAAGTGGATAACTGCTCGGTGCCAGATCTGGCCTCTTGGCTTCACGAGCATGAAGTGATGAGGGAACTATGGCAGCAACAGCTCAAACGAGCGCGGGACCGTATGAGGCTCCAGGCCGACAAACATCACGCGGACAAAAAGTTTGTTGTGGGCGACATGGTTTATCTCCGCTTGCAACCCTTCCTCCAGACTTCCCTCGCGCAACGACCTTACCAGAAGCTGGCCTTTCACTATTACGGGCCCTACAAGATTATAGCTCGCGTGGGAGCAGTAGCATACAAGCTGGCGCTGCCATGCACAAGCAAAATCCACAAATGTGGTCCATGTCTCTGAACTCAAGAAGGCGGTGTGGGTGATGGGGTGGAGGCAGATCAGGCCTGACCACCGTCGAACAACGTGTTGCACGCGATGCACATATCGATTCACGTAACTGACATGCGTGTGGTGCAGGTTCAGGGAAAAGCCATCGAGCGTGTTCAAGTTCAGTGGGAAGGGTTGCCACCGTCACTCTCGACATGGGAGGACCCGGAGCTACTTGGCCATCGATTCCCTAATTCACCGGCTTGGGGGCAAGCCGATCTTCAAGGGGGGGGAGAATGTCATGCCTGACAGTAGGCCTAGAGAGGAGGACGGGGCCAAGGCAACGACGGGCCTAGGCTACAGCGACACAGAGGGGACAACCTTGGGTGGAACATGGATTGGCATGTGATGAGACGAGCGAGGAGTGAGTTGCGTGGCGTGTTGAGGTTGCCCTGTGGGGCTATATGTGTATGGTGTGTCTGTGTGTAAGGATCTATCAAATGTAACCGAACCTCGACGACGAGACGAGCCGCTCTCTCTCTCTAATATTATCCGCTCCTTCTCCTCTACCTACCCTGCCTCCTCCCTCCTCCTTCCTCAGACCCGATCCAGCTACTAGAGGTAGGTTACATACGACTTGTTCGTGTTTGATGGCCAAGATGCCACCCTGCCGCACTCAACGCCCCTGGAGATGACGGTTGTTTTGCGATACAGAAGTACCGACGGAATACACCAATATGTTTTTAATTGGTTTGACAAACAAAATGTTTTTTAGTCATAATATGGGAGGGAGGAGCCAACCCCCCTACCCCATGTCTTGAAGGGGCTTCTCAGATGCATAAGTAAGGTGTTGGCATAGGGCCTGAATCGTATTGACGCCAACATGGTCAAAACCTGGGTGGAACCTTGGTCCGAAAATCTCTTGACAGTCACCAGTGAATGACAGCCCCTGGAGCCCGACAACTTCTATACCTACTAATAAAAGAAAATAAGTATTCTTAATGTGTTTTGCTATTTTATAGAAAACCTCCTAATGTTTCTAACATTAAACCGCAGTACATATTAAATGTTTCTTAAAATACTCATATCTTCTAGACCGTAATTCCAAATTTAACATGTTATATATGGAATTTGATTAGAAAAATATGTAGAATCCGAATATGATGTTATTTTACCTATTAACAATTTTACAAAAATACTATATAGGATACAATGTTAATCAACAATGCATTATCCGTCTTTTCTTTATACCGGTAATTCAGATTGGGGATGAACACCTCAAAAAAATCAGGATTGGACATGAAATTGAAGATAAATTTTTTAGAGACACCCAATAAATAAGGACATGGATGACAAGAAATAAAAGAAGGACCCACTAAAGAATGGATGTCCGCTATAAAAAAAATAAAAGAGAAAATGCAGAGGAGATCCGATAAAGATGAGATGTTGTGCTATTCTCCTGTAATAAGAAGGAAAAATGAGAGGGCAAGAATGAAAAAAAGTAAAAACGAGGCATGCATGAAAAAAAAGATAATTTTGATAAGATATAAATA
Organism: Triticum aestivum; assembly: GCF_018294505.1. Classification (NCBI taxonomy): domain Eukaryota; kingdom Viridiplantae; phylum Streptophyta; class Magnoliopsida; order Poales; family Poaceae; genus Triticum; species Triticum aestivum. The sequence goes on from NC_057804.1 coordinate 39,464,591, forward strand.
GTGATGAAACATGGACCAATACCTATGACATGTATGTCAAGAAATAGTGATGAAATAGGGGCGCAAGTACATGCGTCCACAGGAGTCCATACAAAAATGTTCTTTTCCAGACCAAAAAATTCTCTTTTTATGATTAAAAATCATGTATCTTTTTAACAACTCTTCATGTATTTAAGAAATATGCATGTGAAAAAAGTGTTCAAGAGTTACCCTAAGTTGGTGATTCTTAGACTGAAAACTGCCATTGATGCACACATGTTTCCGTAGTGTGCTAATGTATCATTGTTTGCTTTCGTCATTTTTCTTTACTCCTCCGTAACAACACCCCCATTCCGAACATGATATGAATAAATGCATGAGTGTGTCGGACCGGATTGTGCCTTGGGCCCGGTATGTGGCTCGGTCAGGGCCTCCGGCTTTAGATGTTAGGCTTAGGTGGGAGGTCTGGGTATTTGGCCCAGCTTGCACCCCCTTCATCATTTGGATAGGAGTAGCGACAGATGTTGTCAAGATGGCGGATTCAGACATATTGTTGTACTACTTTGTAAGGTCCTCGAGAATAATCAATAAAATGGCCGTATGCATCTTCCAGATGCAGAGGCCGGGGTTCATCCTCCTTTTCTAAAAAAAACCCTACATGCAAGCCGTGTTGAAATAGAACACATGTAGAAGCTTAAACTGCGCTTTTATAGGTTCAGACCAACTTTGTTTTGGCCGTAGCTACAAATTCTCAGATTATAGATTTTTTTTTATAAATTAAGAGTGTACGGTATTTTGTTCTTCCCCTTGCAACGCACGAGCGTTCGAACCCGCACCTCTTTTGTTACGAACGCTCAGCGCTAACCACCAGGACATCACCACGCTAGTGTTAAAATACTTCATTTTCCTTTTCATATTTCGTTTTTCAATTCCTTTTATTCCTTTTGCTATTTTTTTTTATTTTTTCCATGCACCGTTTCGTCAATTTCGTTAACCTTTTCCCTAAATTTATGAACTTTTTTCAGAATTGATGACCTTTTTAAAAATTAGATGATTTCTTTTCCAATTATGATGAACTTTTTTCTAGTTCGATTAACTTTTTTTGATTTTGATGAACTTTTTTAAAATTCAATGACCTCTTTCAAATTTGATGAACTTTTTTTAAATTGGATGAATTTTTTCAAATTTGTGAACTTTTTCCCATATTGTTGAACTTTTTTTCTAAATGTGAACTTTTTCAGAAATGGTGATGTTGTTTCAAAATCGATGAACTTTGTTTAGATGTTGTGAATTTTTTTGAAAATCGATGAACTTTTTCGGAAATTGATGAACTTTTTTCAGATTTTGTCAACCTTTTCGAAAATCAATGATTTTTTTCCAGATTTTGTGAACTTTTAAAAAAAATTGATGATAATTTTTTTTTTCAAAATCGATGAACTATATTTTTGGCCCAATTCAAATTTAGTTCACTCAATGCAAAATTTGATCACCTAATTCAAATTTATTTACCTAATTTAAATTTAGTTAATAAAGTTCAATTTGTTCACCCAATCCAAAATTAATTCACACATCTCAAGTTTAGTTCACAAAAAAATTGGTCGCCTAATTTAATTCTAGTTCTCAAATTTCAAAATTTGTTCACCCAATTCAAAATATCTTCATCTAATTCTATTTTAGTTCAAAAAACAAATATTAGTTCACCTAATGTAATTATACTTCACGCATTTCAAAATTTGTTCACCTAGTTCTATTTTAGTTCATAAAGTTTAAAATTTGTTCACCTAATTCAAATTTAGTTCAGCTAATTTGGTTCTAGAACTCACAATTCAAAATTTGTTCACCCAATTCAAATTTAGTTCACACAATTTTTTTTCACCTAATTCAATTCTAGTTCATCCCATTCAAAATTTGATCACCTAATTAATTTTTGTTCATCTAATTCTATTTTAGTTCACCAGATTCATTTCTAATGCACACAACTCAAATTTTGGTTCACCTAATTCGTATTTGGTATTTGGTTGCCTATAATGCCTTTTTTTTTTCCAATTGTGTGTTTCTCAAGGACCGGTTTTCTTGTATAATTCTTAGCACCAATTTACAGAGTTTACAGAAAAACAATAAGTCTTTATTAGTACTACTTGTATAATTCTTAGCATCAATCTAGAACTGTACGAACCTGTGTTAGAAACAGTTTTTCTTTCTCTAGCAGCGACATAGAAACAGTTTTTTTTATTTTTCTGAGGAACGGCATAAAAACAGTAGTACGATCTCTTTTTTTTAAAGAAAACAGTAGTAAGTACGATCTAACTAGCGATCGAACGCTAGAAACAGTCTAGCGATATGTTATTGGGCTTCATAGATACAGTCCACAACAAAACGTAGTAGGCGCCACAACTACGAACTGGCGCAGAAGGCGACATCGAGGAGGTCTCCCGTTCTTGGGGCGGAGAGGTAGAGATTATTAATGCAGTGTGCGACGGTGGTGAGCACCCAACACGTGGGCCCCATGAGATCGACTAGGATCCAGTTTGCCAGCGGCAAGCTGAGCTGCTATGGTCGAAGAAGCGGGTGGCCGCTGATTGCACAACTAGCGGTCTCGACCACAACATAGTCCAAGTCGGCCATGAAGGCCAGGTACCTCAGCCGGCCACTACTGTGTCTAGTTCTTAGCGCTAACAGAATCATTTTATTGGAAAGGAACTAAACAGATGCATGTTAGAGTCGTATTTGGAGGGGAATAAGGGATTATGCTCCCTCAATTTATTCTTACATTTTTTTAAGCTAGAGATCATTTTTCCTAAAAATTTAAGGATTGCTCACTAGTCACTACCCCTGCCGTGTGGTTGTGATGAATAAATTAATTAGTTTGCATCCCACGCTAACCCACCGACCTAATCAGTCGAGCTGACTGTGCCAAGAATTAAATAAACTATTAATAATAAATTAATTTTCTGACCGAATGATTTGAACCAGTCCTCAGGTGCATAATGGCAGTTGCACTATTTATTTGAAGGTAGCAACATGGTTTGTTCTTGGATAAAACACAACACTTGCACGATACATTTTATTAATGATGTGTGGTACAATTAGTTGCATCACTGAACAAAGAACCCCCATCAACTATTAATCAAGGAAGGGGTAGTCAGTGTAGCCGATGACGGGGTCAGAGATGTAGAAGGTCATCCTATCATACTTGTTCAGCTCTGCGCCGATCTCAAACCTCTTTGGCAGGTCTGGATTCGCCAAGAACGATCGCCCGAAGGAGACCAAATCAGTGTACCCATCAGCGACCACCTTGCCCCCTTCCTCGCGGTCGTACCCGCCATTGGCCATAAATGTACCCTTGAACGCCTCCCTGTATGGCAGCAAGCGCTTCGGGACCACCCTTCGTCCATCAACGATGGCCATCCTCAGCTCGACCATGTGGAGATAGATGATGTTGTAGTTGTTGAGTTTGGTGGACATGTGGAGCGCGAGGGCGTGGGGGTCAGAGTCGTGGCAGTCCATGTAGTCGGTGAAGGGGGAGAGGCGGATGCCCACACGGTGGCCACCGACCTCCTTCACGACGGCATCCACCACCTCGAGAGCAAAGCGACACCGGTTCTCGATGCTGCCACCATACTCGTCGGTGCGGTCATTCGCACTGTCCTTGAGGAACTGCTCAATTAGGTACCCATTCGCCCCGTGGATCTCCACACCGTCAAAACCTGCCACGCCATTGACATTAGATTGAGCAATACATGTATACACTGGGAATTGTGTATTCGTATTTTTTCCAAAGAGTAGTTGTTTAAGAAAGAGAAGTTTGACCAGTCATTTTTAAGAAAATCGTGCATATCAACAGCGTACCAGCGTCGATGGCGTTCCTGGCCGCCTTCCTGAAGTCGTCGACGATGGCCGGTATCTCCTCCACCTTGAGCCTCCTCGGCGGCGCGAACTCCTCCAGCCTCCCGTCATAGCTCATTTGCGGGCCCACCCCCTTGTCCGTGCACGACAGCGGCGCGGCACCGCCGGGCTGGTACTCATAGGTGGACACGCGGCCGACGTGCCAGATCTGGCAGAAGATGAGCGCGCCCTTGGCGTGCACTGCATCGACAATTGGCTTCCATGCCTCGACGTGCTCCGCCGTCCAGACGCCCGGTGTATCGCGGTACCCCTGGGCCGTGTCGGAGACCCCGGTGGCCTCGGTGATGAGCAACCCGCCGGCGGAGGCGCGCTGGGAGTAGTACAAGGCGGCGTGCGGCTGCGGCACGTTGCCGTAGGAGCGCTGGCGGGTGAGCGGGGCCAGGACGATCCGGTGGGCGAGGTTGAGCTGGCCCATCTTGTACGGCGTCAGGAGAGGGATGGGCTCCATTGTTGAAGGGCTGAAGTTCTCTCTTGGGCTCCCGAAGGTTGGTCAATGACAGCAGCTGCTAGCTAGCTTGTGTGATATGCAGAATGAGGAGGAAGAAGAAGATGCCCAGTGAGTGGAGTGGAGTCGATGGGCCTGGACATCCATTTTATAGACATTTTTTCCTCGCATGCAATGACGTGATATGATACGTACTACTCCATATGATATTGTTATAGTGACATTATTGCTAATATTAAAGTACGTGAGGAACATGGGAGGCATCCGGCTGCCGCTTTAGCCGCCTTCATCGATCAGTCACATACATCATAGGTGAGCTAAGCAGCATGGAACAGAAAGGCATCATAATATATTTTACGAATTATGTGTCACCGACGATGCAACAATTTGAACGACCACGTGTCACACCGACGCATCAAGGTCTGCTTTTTGACTCCTGCTAGAGAGGGACAGCAGCGATGTATTATAAGGGCATGTACAATGGAGGCATGTGCTGCCTCAGCTCTTAAACTAATCAAAAAATAATGAAGCCATCATTTAAAAAAAATTCTGTCCAACGGAGGCCACACTATGTAGCGAAGCATTGTTTAATTTCTGTTCTCTCTATCCCTCTCTTGCATGCATCAGCGCAGCATGTCTTTTCTTCCTTTCTTCACTTTTCACGTCTGAGGAAGCTGGCTCTTCTGCAGACTACACTTGCTACTGCGGGGCTATACCTTTTAGTCCGAACCTATTCCGAACCTACGTGTACCTGCGGGGCAGCAGGCTGAGGCTACCCATTGGGCATGCCCTAAGGGCATGTACAATGGAGGCATCACCCTCATGTTGCCTCAGCTATTTATCTAATCAAAAAGTAATAGAGCCACCGTTTGTGAAAAATTCTAGCTAACGCAGGCTACACTCGGTAGGGGACCAATCTCCCTTTACATGTATGTTGTTTAGCCAACGCAGGCTACACTCGGTAGGGGACCAATCTCCCTTTACATGTATGTTGTTTTCTTTCCCCTCTCTCTACCTTTTTCCTTGCATGCATCAGCCTACCTTCTTCTTTCTTGCTTTCTCTCAGCTTTTACGGCTAAGGGCATGTACAATGGTAGCATCACCTTATAGATGCTCCATACTCCACATAGATAAAGCAAACACAGCCATGGTCATTCCACAATGGAAGCAGCACGCATCCCTTTTTCTTTGTTGGGCCCACATTCAACCTTTCCTGTCCCACGTCCTCTCTTTACCTCCTTTCTTTTTCACCTTGGCCAGCTGCTTTTCATCGAGGAGACCGGTTTCTCTGCAAGATCCCGTCTCTCTCTACAAGCGGTAGCCTTTTTCTAATCCAGGGAATCTAGGTGGAGTCTGGAGCACTAGTCCAGCGTGGCCCGTTGGCCATGCCCTAAGAGGCCGGCTCTTCTGCAGGCTACACCATCTCCTGCGAGGCTGTTGCTTTTAGTCCGAACCAAGCTTCGAACCTACATGGACCTGCGGAGCACTAGGTTGAAGCTACCCATTGGCCATGCCCTAAGAGCAACTCTAGCAAATGCCATAAAAGTAACCAAAACTTTAAATTTACAATATAGGTTGAAAAACCCGCACCGATTAGATCCATAAAAAAGCAGACCCCGGAAAAGAAATTGCAGGTCGTGGTCATTGTATATTGTCACCCACGTATCTCATATCTGTAGTTTTCGAGGCGATTTTGAGATGCACCGTAAACGAGTCAATGCCAGAGCAGGCGGCCTGGAGCTCGGCAGCTACCGCCGAAGCGTCGCTGTATCAAGCGGAGGAGTTCGAGCGTCGTTGTATCGAGCGGAGGAGCTCCGCAGCGGTCACCGGAGGCCCGGAGCGTCGACGGAGTAGGCGGACGGCCGGAGCGTTGTGGAGCAGGAGGAGGAGCTCGCAAGCGATCGCCAGAGCGTTGCCAGAGTAGGCAGATGGCCGGAGGGGAGCCGCAGCAGCGCTGGACGCGAAGAACGTACAAGGGATTCTTTTTTTCTTTTCAGTACAATTTTACGGTACCTGTTCTGACAGAGCCAATTTGGTACCGCAAAAGCAGTTTATTGTGTCTCATAAACTGATTTTACAATATACGCATCTGCTAGAGTTGTTGCCTCCATTGCCTCGTGGCTTCTTCTGGTTTGGGACGATGGTGTCTACTGTTGTCAAAGAAAAACACAGTTATTTTTGCAGTCAAGTTTATAGTAAGTAACCTGAGTCAGTGCTTCAGCCACAGCAAGAAACTCATAAATTGCCTACTTTTTTGGCATAAGTGGAATGTAATTTATTGGATACTCAGCTGACATAGTACGATCGAAAATGTACACGGCAAATGCAGAACCCTTGGCTTAGACAACGGTACGCCAGTACATGTAAGAAAAAAAACTCTTGCCGTAAACTGAAATCTCGGCATATTCCACGAAAAACACCCAGCTTACAAATGAGCGTCAGCAAAGCAACTGCCATGTGGATATTCTCACTGCACTTGGCTCGTGTCAACTCCAACTGCTCCCTTTCCTTTTTTTTAAAGCCAAACCCTTCGTCTCCTCTGTAAGCCGAGTGACCAACATAAATGGTCGACTTCTATTTGGACAAATAGTATGCCCGTGCGTTGCCACGGGCTTCTGAAATATTTTACTGAAGGTATATAAAATAATCCATGTAAAACATCACAGGAAGAGACAATATAATATGGACACGATTGCATAATAATTGAAGTATACTTCACTTGTAATGTAAACTGATAACATAAAGGCAAATTGACGATGTATACACGTAAATCTGGCATGAGACCCTCAGTTGGGTTCGCTCCACGGCCGACATCCCGGACAACGACACTGCCTTCTACACTTGATGGGAGACGTCCTGCAACCGCTCACCCTCCTCGGCTCGCACGAGCATGGCCTCCTTGATTATCCTTACCGCGTGGTGGATCTGAAAACACCGGAACGCTTGCATATTTGATGGCGAGCAGCCATCCACCTCCCGGCTCTCCGACATTATCAGAGATGAGGCGCGCATGTGGGCCAAGGCTGGCGCCCTCGGACTGCACAACATCATCCCCGAGAGATAGCATTGTAGGCTAGTGGGGTTGAGCACCCCCAAGTCTGTTCTGCTCCTAGTTCACTTCCATGCCCTCGTGCGTACATGGCTTAGTGAACTTTTGTAATCCCATGCTGTAAAACTTTTCTTCTATCAATGCAAAGATACACATCCTCTGTGTATTCGCGAAAAAAACACGTAAGTCGATGATCCAACTAAAATACATTACAAATTATTAAATTCTACTTGATGCGCTTAAGAAATTCTGGCACAATACCAAGAAAGTTTTTTTCTTCATTCGCACGATGTTGGAGCAAGTATAATAAAAACTACTTTCTCAACTCATACTCATCATGCAAAAACAATACTAGAACGCACGTGCGTTGCTATGGACTGCTACGAGCAACAATGCATATAAATGAATCAGAGAAACAATTAAAGTCGTATTCAACGTCTAAGTTTTTTTTTTCTCATACGTCCGAATGTGTTCGGACATCATAGGGGCTACTACAACTGTCTTGATAGTCCAGGTGCCCCATATCCGGCCCATATGTGAGAAAGAAATGTTGCTATCCAAACTATTCGTGATGTTATCTCCAACATGTGGAACCAACGCAAAACCCCACCACCACGACACACCCTCTCCTTTTCTCGTCCGACCCTCCCCTTCCCCCTCTGTTTCCCGCCGTAGTGGGTGACGTCCGCCTCACTTTCACCATGACACCCTCTCTCCTTCACACGATACTTCCTCATAGACCGTTAAGGAGGAGTCCCCCATAATGCCCGCCCCACCCTCCGCCATGATCCCCTCCCCCGTGTTGTGTGTTTTCACCACTGCCATCAAGAGGGAGGAGGTATTGCGCTACCTGTGGCACCCCCAAAGCCAAGAATGCAAATTTGTAAGTAAACATACCAAACCCAACCTCTGTCCCGCTCACTCTATCACAAAATCCATCAACTTGTATTTTAAGTGAGTCGGTGATCAACATCGCTATGGCCGGCCAGCAGCAAGGGATAAGGGCTCACTCTTATCACAAAATCCATCAACTTGTATTTTAAGTGAGCCGATGATCAACATCGCCGTGGCCGACCAACAGCAAGGGATAAGGGAGGCAACCACCTTCCCATCTTAGTGCTAGTACCTCCTGGTTCTATACTGGACCCACTCTTCATCCCGGGCTCTACAACGACAGCTCCACGCTCATGTGTTCTCATGGAAAAAGAAAGATATGCATAAAAATGTTCGTCCAGAGCATGAAAAATGTCAATGGTTCTCTCCTCTTCCCTCCTTGCATGCACATGCCTAATTCAATCAGATATTAGTGAATAAATCAAATATATAATTAAACGACATGTATGAAGCACACACACACACAACACACAACACTACACACACAACACACACACACACACACACACACACACACACAATATGGTAATACTACTCATAACCCAGGGTGGAGTATAAGTTATTCTTCACCCGAGGTAATATTACAATCGGTTCATAAATAAATTTCATTTTGTTTACAAAGGAAGAACATTAGTAGTCTTTTTAGGGATACATGAGTATTTATTCCTAGTAATAGCAATTGGCAATTTAGCATAGTACAACCATAATCTTGGAGCCGTCTATCATTTCGATAATAGTTAGTTTCTATAGATGCAATTATGATGATTGTGTTAAGAATTTGCACAGAGCAACCCTTTTACAAACTGAACAAAATAACAAGTCAATCCTGTCCACACTGCAATTGATTCATGCATTAAGGAACGTCACACAAATTAAATAGGAATCCAAACTAAAAACAAGGGACGACAACATGGATACTATGTTATTCGTTTCCACGTGGATAGCAACCATACTCACCGGGATGCATGAAACATTCCTATTCTTTACAACTTTATAAAAAGCTAAATTTAATCCAAAAATAATTATGAAGAGAGGCTAGTAAGTAAAACTAAGTCATGACTAAACTATTGAAGGGATAAAATGATTTTTTTTTCAAAGATGAATAACCCAGTATAATAAGTGGTGGCATTGTGCAAGCATCGACACCAATACAAATAGCAGTAGCCTCTCAATCATTTGCTATCTCTCTAAAGCTCTCTACTACTCTCTTTTATTCCTCTCCCAAGACCACACACGGCAGCAACAACACACTCAATATCTCTTCTTCCACCCAAAATCAGCAGCCAATCTCTCTTCTTCCTCTCAAATCGAACATCAATAGCCCAGGCACCGCCGACCACCACACCTATCACCTTCCGCAACCGCCTGGTCGTATCTGCTGCTGCTAGCGGGCGTGTGTAGGAGGAAATTAGGCTGCCCCAGCTATAAGTTGAAGTGCCCGTTTATTACTGAACCAGAAAATTACATATTTTCTATTTGATCAACAACCTGCTTGGATCATCAAGAAAATTGCTTAGCTTGCCCAGAAGACATGTAAATTGCTAGACGTTTTCAAACTATTATCTACATGAATCTAGACGTGTTGTTGAGGAATATATGAAAATGATACATAGTAAAAGTCATAATTCTGTCCCAATTGTCAACTTTTTGTACTTCAGATATGTGCCAAAAACCTTAGAATACATTCATATAATTTTTAAACGTGCTTCCGGCTTGAGTGATAATTTGTATGCATGCTTCCCGGTTGACTGATAAATCTAAAGAAAATTAAAACAAATTAGGGGACAACCCTAAACAAAAGCGGCATAGCACATTTATACTACTAACAGCCGATTCAGGAAGCTATTTTAGAACACATGCACTTATAAGAGTATCTAGAACTATATATCCTGAGCCCAAACGATAGAATTTACGACATGTATCCATTAAGAACTGAACTACTATAAATAAATCTAGTTCAGAGATTTGAGAAAAAGAATTACACTGATAGTAGTAGCAATCAATTAAGACCTAGTTTCTTTTATATCGCAACATGGTACCTAGATTCAAATACAAGAAAAGAAGTCAATTCTAACCACGAAGTAGAAAACTGGCTTCTACATGTGGCCTTGACAATTAAGAGAGTTATAGGTTTTTCCGCGAGATAAGTAAACACAATTTTACAGAAACTGCTATAAATATCTGGTTATGGATAAAATGAGGCAATTAAGAAACAAGATATTAGATATAAGTAAACATAATTTTACAAAGACTTTGCTGCAAATATCTGGTACCACATAGAAGAAGACAATTAAGAAAGAACAACAAATCAGAAGAGAGATAATCAATAAATACTCATGGAGTTGTAGACTTGTAATGGAACTCTAGAAGCTAACGCAAGTCTGTCGACTGGCCTATTGCACTCTCTACTAAAAAAAGCAAAGTGAGTCATCATTTAAATCGAGTACTTGCATCTTTGTTCTATTACAACATTCTTTTGTAACCTTCAACATATTCCAATCATGCTTTATACTACCAAGATATTAGCTTCTGTATTTCTCACATCTCATATATATCTGCTAATGACATGTACAATAAGCAAAAGTTTGTTTTTCTGCATCAGAATTGGCATTGTAGTACCAAACTACAAGTAGAGGTTCAAACTCGTTGCATCTGTTATCTTATTAAGAAGGGCGTACAAAATAGCACACAATCAGCATAACCTGAAGTTTTACACTGCAATCATGCATATGCAGAAAGCCAGAAACCAATGCCTCTGCTCCAATCCTCGGGTAGTCCCTGCATTAGTTCCCATGAAATTGATCAAGTTTTCCTTCAATCGACAAATTTCAAGAAAAATTGAGAAGTCATCACATACAAATTTAATTGATAAGAAATAAACCAATCAAGGCAGCCAATTTTTTTTACCGAAAAGTCTGTCAGTTAATGTTCTCTTCATCCACCATGACCTACTATGTTTTCCTGCAAAATCCACAACAACAAAACTAATCTTTGTTTCTATGATGCATGCCATCGAATAGATAGCACAAATGGTCATATTAGTCAACCGAATAGTCATCTCATGATCCAAGTGGCCAAGCCCTTCTTCCCTCTCCTCCCGCCCGGTTAATCACATGCAAGATCTTTATATATAGTTAGAAGCAAATGCATTCCTAGAACTCCTTAATCAATATAACGTTACTATGTATTTCTTTTCTCTTTATCCCTTCTTCCCTCTCCTCCCGTCCGGTTAATCCTCTCTAATTATTTGTTTTTAGTTTTCTTGTCAAGCTTCTAGAAAAAAATCAAAATGCTCACATGAAAGAGAAAACCGATTATTTTAGAGTGGCAAAGAAAATTGAGAGATGAGATGATACCTTGATAATAATATGTGCAGATCCACTTGTGCGACTGCTTGGGTCATTGTTCAAATACATTCCCCAAATGGGCTTGCTGTTCATGAATCACAATTCAACACTTGCATTACACTTGAAATGGATATAATCAGTCAAGAATTGTTTAATCACAAAGCATGGCCGACAGTTCGAGTAGTCTAAGGTGATGACATACGAAATTATGAATAATATAGAGCAATTATAATGCCTTGGGTATAACATCCAAAGTATCCGCAAAACTTTAAGTCTGAAAGCATAAAATGAAGTTGTGGAAGAATACGTAAACTGCCTTAAGTAGACAAATTACCATCAGACTACACCGTGAATAATCCAAACATGAGACATGAACTTCAGTTTTGCAGGGAAAACCCGAGACTAAAATCATTCGTTAGTACACATGCCATTGCAAACCTAGCCAGATCCCTTCTCTGTAGTTAATGCCATCTAGACTCAAAGTAGCATTAACATAGGAGAGCTCTAAATAGCAGCAATCCACTAAGTGGTGGTTCATATTTATATTTTATTGGATATCCACAAGGACTTCTGCAACCATAATACTATGCAGGCAAATAATTTTTTGTTGGTATCTGAAATCACCAGGTTATCAATATAACTACAATAGCAGCAAGTTACCAAATATCATGCCAAAGGGAAACCTACTTTGCAGAAAAATCTTTAGATTCCAAGCTCTCCTTATGAGGAGTATAGGGGTTAAGATTCTTGCTTACGTTGTATCAAAAAAGCATTAGCGACTAACCAAGTACAACAAAAGTACAAATATATTACAAAGGATAAACACAAACCTTCTTTTAGCACCAGCTTGATATACTTCACTATCATCGTGAGTAGATGTGTCAGGCGAACTGCAAATACAGAAACCATGGATCAGATCATGAAATGATGAATAGATGGACACAACAGGATATCAGACATGTATATGGATCTAGTGATCAACTTACAATCTTTTAGGACTGATTTTATTTTTTGGTCCCTTGAAGGTAGACTTTCCATCGTCACAAGAGCTTTTAGATGCACTATAATACGAGGGTACGAATGAGAGAAATGCAAAAAAAAGAATACATTGGAAATCAGAAGCACACGGTTAGTAAACTTACAACAGTTCAAGGCAGACATCAATGTCAGTGTAGTTCGCCTCGACCATGGAGGCCTGGCCAGGGACGACCTTGGACTCGACAACCGTGGACTTGGCACAGACGCCCTGCGGCTTCAGCAGGGTGGGATGGTCATCCACTCCCTACACCGGCCTCGCGGTGGGGTTTCCTGTGACGCCAGAGACGCCCTGCGTCAGCCCCAAGGTAGGGTTTCCTACGACGCCAGAGACGCCTTGCGCGACGCCTGCGAACAGCTTCAGTTCATCGTGTTGCCATGGGCTCTTGCGTTGTGGAACTGGCAGCATCAGCACCTCCACCAGGAGACCCGACCGTGGGGGAAAACAAGGAGAAGGCCGGGGTGAGCTCCTCCATGGAACCGACAACGTCGGTTGTGGCAACGGCCAGATCCTTGGAGAATGGTGATGGGAGGTCAGGGAGAAAGAAGAACAGCGAAATCGGGGGTCTCCCTTTGTCGATCTAGTGACGTGGACAGATCCATCCGGGAGGAGATCGATGTAGGTTGAGATATAGTGATGTGGAGGTGATGGTTGGCGGCGGTGATGGAGAGGAGGGCGTCGGTGGTGGCCATGGCCGAATCACGGAGGAGGAGGCGATGGTGACGTCTTGAGGAGGAGGACGGCGAGGGCATGAGGACGTCTCCCTTTGTCAGGACCGATCTATGCCTATGCGGATTAAGCGAGGAGAATCACGAGAAATTGTATGGCAATAAAGCCTCAGATCTGAGAGAATTGCATTGCTTTAAGGTTTGAGTATATCGCAAGCCATCTAGGCGAGTCTGGAAGAATGGAAAAAGATGATCTGCCAGCCACAACCCGGCTGGCTATATAGGCAACTAGTTACCGACAAGTGAAAAGTAATAGTAACTAATGTATAACGGTACAGTTAAATGAATCGACGGCTCTCGACGAAGCGGTATCGCGAGGAGGACTCTGGACCGTTGGATAACTGAATCTTAACGACACCTGCAAGTTCAGTCCTGACATTGCCCCCTTCTAAGAAACGACATATCCTCAGGGCGTTTGATTTGCGTCTCGCCAAGCTTGGGTTGTTGCCTTGAAGAACTCCGGAAATGTATACTTGATAAAATCAGCATCTTCCCAAGTTGCTTCCGCTGGAGAGAGATTTTCCCACTGTATGTACCACTGCACAACTGGGAGATTGTTGCGAGGAACTTGCCGGACTTGTAACACTGCCACTGGTCCCGTTTGACAGTACCATCCTCGTTCACCATAGGCAGATTGGGGCTAGGAATTGCTTTGCTTCCAATGTGCTTCTTTAGTTGGCTGACATGAAAAACTGGATGAATTTTCATATGTGGTGGAAATTGTAGTTTGTATGCTGCATTGCCCACTTTTTGGGTTACCAGAAAAGGCCCATAGTACTTGTTGTGTAATTTGATTGCTCCTCTAAACCCAAATGCTGCTAATCTGTAGGGTGCCATTTTGAGATATACTAAATCCCCAATTTCAAAGCTTCTTTCCACTCTTTTCATGTCAGCAAATCTTTTCATTCTGCTCTGAGCTTGTGACAGATTTGTCTTGAGCTGGTCCAACATGCTTTGTTTTGCAGTTAAGAAATCCCGAGCTTCTGCATCCTCTGGACCTGGTATTGTTAACTCAGCAATCAAGGGGGGGGGGGAACCCATACAATGCCTGAAAGGGTGACATTTTTATAGCTGTGTGGTAAGTGGAGTTGTACCAAAATTCAGCTAAGGGCAGCCAAGCACTCCATTTCTTTGGTTCCTGAGTTGTCATGCACCTGAGATAAGTTTCCAGACATTGATTAACCCTCTTAGTCTGGCCATCAGTTTGGGGATGGTAAGCTGAACTGTATCTTAACTCCACTTTCAAAGCTGCAAAGATGTCCTTCCAAAGCTTGCTAGTGAAGATCCTATCTCTGTCAGAGATTATCAGTTTTGGTGTGCCATGAAGTTTGATTATGTTGTCCACCACTGCTTGAGCTACTGTTAGCACTGAGTAAGGATGTGATAATGGAATAAAATGTGCATATTTGGTAAATCTATCCACCACAACCATTATCACTTCCTTGCCTCCAGAATTTGGTAAGCCTTCTATAGAATCCATAGAAATGTGCTCCCATGCCATATCAGCAACTGGTAATGGTTCCAACAATCCTAGTTGCAAACAGTGTTCACTTTTAGCTCTTTGATAAGTAGGGCAGGCAGCAATGAAATTTTCTACATCAGTTTTTAACCCAGGCTAGTAGAAAATCCCTTTAACTCTCTGGTAAGTTGCTCTAACACCAGAATGCCCCCAACAGGAGAGCTATGAAGAGCTGCAAGCAATTTGTTTCTCAACTCAGTGACCTTTCCCACTAAAATCTTTCCTTTGAACCTGATAATACCAGAGTGCATGGTATAATCCTCTATAGTATGATCTTTTTGCAATAACAACTTCTCTTGCAGTGTTCTGCTTGCAGGGTCTTTCAAATAACTATCCACTAGTTCTTCAGTCCAAGCTAGTATAGGAGAAGATATGGCCATGCACTTAGGTAATAACCTAGATAGTGCATCTGCAACTCTGTTTTCAGCTCCCTTCTTATACTGGATTGTGAAGTTAAATTCCAGGAGTTTCATCATCAACTTGTGCTGAACTCCTTCAGTCAGTTTCTGATCTGTTATGAATTTCAAAGATTATTGGTCTGTTTTCATTATAACCTCATTTCCCAAAAGATAATGCCTCCATTTCTTTAATGCTTCCAGTATGGCCAGGGCTTCCTTCTCATAAGTGGACATAGTAGCATTTCTAGGGCATAGAGCTGAGTTGTAGTAAGCCAGTGGTCTTCCTTGTTGCATAAGTGCAGCTCCAATTCCCTTTCCTGATGCATCAGTCTCTAGCACAAATGGCTGAGAGAAATTTGGCAAGGCCAGAACTGGAGCTGATATAAGTGCTTGTTTGAGTTGAGAGAATGCTGTAGTGTGAGTTGGTTCCCATGAGAACTTTCCCTATTTTAAGAGGTCATGCAGTGGCCTACAAATCAATCCATAATTCTTAATAAATCTCCTGTAATAACCTGCTAATCCCAAGAAACTTCTGAGTTTAGTGACATTATCAGGTTCAGGCCAGTCTACAATTGTAGAGATTTTCTTGGGATCTGTAGCCACTCCCTCAGCAGGAATAATGTGCCCTAGATATTCCACTTGTTTCTCAGCAAATACACATTTAGAGAGTTTTGCAAACAACTGATTTTCTTTGAGCACTTGCAACACAATCCTGATATGTTCTTCATGCTCTTTCAATGTTTTACTATATATCAAGATGTCATCAAAGAACACTAGGACAAACACCCTCAGATATGGACTGAATATTTGGTTCATCAGTGCTTGAAAGGTGCCTGGTGCATTAGACAACCCAAATGGCATTACCAAGTACTCAAAATGTCCAAGGAATGTTCTGAAAGTAGTTTTATGGATATCCTCTGGTTTCATTCTGATTTGGTGATAACCAGATCTCAGGTCAATTTTGGAGAAGAACTTTGCACCATGTAACTCTTCCAACAAGTCTTCAATTACAGGTATAGGGAATTTATTCTTGATTGTGAGAGAATTCAATTTTCTGAAATCAGTGCATAACCTCATAGAAGAATCCTTCTTCTTCACCAAAATAACAGGTGCTGCATAAGGGCTCTGGCTATGTCTGATTAAATGAGCAGCTAAGAATTTCTTTATTTGTTCCTCCATTTCTCTCTTTTGATGTTGTGGCACCCTGTAAGGCCTGAGTTGAGGAGGAGCTGCTCCTGGAATTAGTGGAATGGTGTGGTCCAACTCTCTATGAGGAGGAAGAGAAGTTGGTTCCTCAAATAGGTCAGCATATTTCAACAACAGCTTTTGAATTTGAGGAGGAGTTGGAACTTGCTCAGGCACTTCTTTGAGTATAGTTTCCACTTGCAATAGGAATCCTTCCACACCTTTATCTAGAAGCTTATGCATTTTCTCCGTTGGAATTTCCTTAATATTTGCTACATCATTGTATATAGCTGCTGTGGCTGTTTGCTTGTCCCCTTGTGTGAAACTGAAAGTATTTCTTGGTATGTCAAAGGCAATAGGGCTCATTGTAGTAAACCAATCATACCCCAAAATCACATCATGGCTGGGCAGGGTTAGTGTTCTGAAGTTGTGCTTGAGTTTGCTTTTGTCCAGCTGGAATTCACAATCTGGTACTACTGCTGTAGACCACAATTTACTTCCCCCTGCTACTGCAATAGCTCTTGGTTTCACTGGTAGGAGTTGGCAATTGGCTTTAACTGCAAACTCTTGATTTATGAAAGAACAAGAACTGCCAGAATCTAACAGTGCTACTGCCCTCTTACCATTGATATGAATGAGGACAATTGGAGTTTTAACTGCTATCTGCTGTCCCACTGCATAAGGGGATATGAACATTACTTGTTCCTCTGCTTCAGTAGCTTCTTCTTGTGTTATGTTGTCCTCAGCATTTAACTGCATTTCTTCTGGTGTATCTTGTTGTAAAAGATGGACATTAGGTATAAGTTTGCATTTGTGGCCATGGACCCACTTATCTCCACATCTCCAACATTCACCTACTTTTCTTCGTTTTTGAATTACTTGTAATGTTTTCATTGTTTTGCTGCACTGTCATTTGCTGTGCAGGAGCAGTAGTAGTATTTGCTTTGCTGGTACTTCCCCCACTATTCTTCTGATAATAGTTGTTATAGGTAAATCCCTTTTTCTTCACTATTGCAGGTATAAGAGGAGGATGAGGTTCAATCTCCTTTGCTAATCAGTAAGCATCTGTGAGTGATTGTGGTCTATGTGGCCTGATTTGAAACTTAATTCCTTCTCTTAATCCATTCACGTAACATTTAACAAACCACATCTCTCCTAACTCAGGATTTTCCTCTTGTACTTCAGCCATTAAATCCTCAAATTCCTTAGTATACACTGAGACTGTATTGTTGCCCTGTTTCAGACTTGTAAATTCTTTTGTGAGGTCATATGTACCCTGTTCAGAAAATCTTTTCACTACTTCAGCTCCAAACTGCTTCCAATTCAACTGTTTCTTCAAGAGCCCAGATCTTCTCAGCCAAGTATCTGCTTCATCTACAATGTACATCTGAGCTAAAGATACTTTATACTCCTCAAGTGCTCCTGACATTGGAAAATACTTATTGCATTGCCTGCTCCATCCTACAGGATCTATGCCAGAGAATCGAGGGAAATCCAGCTTAGGCCCTCTAGTGATGGATTTCATAAACTGGGCTTGCATGTCCTGTTCATATGTTTTATAGTACCCCTGCCATAGCTGCCTATCCCTGTTCTGCTGATAGATTTGATTGAAAGCAGGAGTGTATTCTCTGTTTCTGCCAGTTACTGGAGTGCCTATCTGACTAGCTGCATCTTGCCTGGCCTGGTTCTGGAACCCAGGAGGAACTGATGGTCGATTAGTCCTGATAGGAGGTAAATTGTTGAGCTGCATATCTTCCAATTGTTTTGATTTTTGCTTTTCCTCTTCTAGCTGTTTCCTCAATTGCTCCATTCTCACTTCATGGTCTAGATTCTGTTCCTGATGAAGTGTAGGAGATTTCACTACCTCATTTGAACTGGATGGTCGATCAACATTCTGTGCTGTTTGGTTTGCTTTTACCAGAGATGTTAGCACGTTACTGATTGCAGATAACTATTTACCTAGATCCACGACCACTTGCTCTACTGAGCCCATGGACTTTGCAATTTCACTCTGCTTGTAACCAATAGACTGAACGTCCACCTGCAATTTGGATACCTGCACTTGCATCCCCGACCTGTCCTTCTGTAGCACTGCAAATTCATCTCGAATTGCTAGCACCTCTTGCAGACCAGTCTCATCAATTGCCTTCGTTCTCCCCATCTCCTTGATTCGGGGTGTGGGTATGGAATTTTACCTTTGGATCACCAGGAACCCTTCCCAAACCGCAAATCCTGCCACCACCGCGATCCACGCTTCCTTGGCACACGGATCAGCGCTAGAACATGGAATTTTACCTCTCAAGCAGTGTGCTCGAGCAACCGTCTCGGCTCGACTGATTTGTGCCCGAATTTGCACCGCCGCCCGCGCATACCAACCAATCTCCGCCACCAACGCCCCCAAAAAAACAGTCGCCGTTGCTGCTCGCAAAGAAGGGTGAGAATCAAGGGTGGGAATCACCGATCTGGAAATTTTTTCCCCATCGGAGCCTGTTTATGCTGAAGAACAATGGCTCATGATACCATTTGTCAGGACCAATCTATGCCTATGCGTATTAAGCAAGGAGAATCACAAGAAATTGTATGGCAATAAAGCCTCAGATCTGAGAGAATTGCTATTGCTTTAAGGTTTGAGTATATCGCAAGCCATCTAGGCGAGTCTGGAAGAATGGAAAAAGATGATCTGCCAGCCACAACCCGGCTGGCTATATAGGCAACTAGTTACCGACAAGTGAAAAGTAACAGTAACTAATGTATAACGGTACAGTTAAATGAATCGACGACTCTCGACAAAGCGGTATCGCAAGGAGGACTCCAGACCGTTGGATAACTGAATCTTAACAACACCTGCAAGTTCAGTCCTGATATCGGGGTGAGCCCCTCCATGGAACCGACAGCGTCGGTTGTGGCAACGGCCAGATCCTTGGAGAATGGTGATGGGAGGTCAGGGAGAAAGAAGAACGGCGAAATCGGGGGTCTCCCTTTGTCGATCTAGTGACGTGGACGGATCCATCCGGGAGGAGATCGATGTAGGTTGAGATATAGTGATGTGGAGGTGATGGTTGGCGGCGGTGATGGAGAGGAGGGCGTCGGTGGTGGCCATGGCCGAATCACGGAGGAGAGGAGGCGATGGTGACGTCTTGAGGAGGAGGACGGCGAGGGCATGAGGACGGGGGTCATCGCCGGGAGAACCGTGTCTTCATGAGGTGGAGAGCCAGATCGGGGGTTGGGGTGGGGTGGCGGGTGCGGCTGTAGGCGGGAAGACAAGGGGTAGCTAGGGTTTGATGGAGGGAGGGAGCCTCGTTTGTCTAATTTTTCACGATACGCGAGGGGGCCTCGTCCCTGGTTAAATATCATAGGTTTTTTTTCGTAGATTTTTTCCCTCCGACTTTCTCTGGATGGACCGGAGGTTTGGCACCTTGACTTCGTGGGGGCATCGCTGACCTTGGGGGTTTGCTGGGAGGTGGGAGGTGGGAGGCGGGAGGGAGGACGAAAAAAACCAGTGGAGGTGGGACGAAAATTAACCGTGGAACGGAGACTACCAACTGAGACATTAGGAGTAGAGATTTCTTTTTTTTGTTTGACAACCCTGGGGGTTCGCTGGGAGGTGGGAGGGAGGACTAAAAAAACCCAGTGGAGGTGGGATGAAAATTAACCGAGGAACGAAGACTACCAACTGAGACATTAGGAGTAGAGATACTATCCAACCCACATCCCTTTCGTATTCCTTTTATAACGCGTGACGTTGTGGCCCAACTGCACCCCAACCACTTCGCACCCACGCCACCCTCTGTTGGGGAACGTAGCAGAAATTCAAAATTTTCCTACGAGTCACCAAGATCTATCTATGGAGAGACTAGCAACTAGGGGAAGGAGAGTGCATCTACATACCCTTGTAGATCGCTAAGCGGAAGCGTTCAAGAGAACGGGGTTGAAGGAGTCGTACTCGTCTTGATCCAAATCACCGGAGATCCTAGTGCTGAACGGACGGCACCTCCGCGTTCAACACACATACAGCCCGGTGACATCTCCCATGCCTTGATCTAGCAAGGAGAGAGGGAGAGGGTGAGGAAGAATCCATCCAGCAGTAGCACGACAACGTGGTGGTGGTGGAGGAGCGTGGCAATCCTGCAGGGCTTCGCCAAGCACCGCGGGAGAGGAGGAGGACTTGGGAGAGGGGGAGGGCTGCGCCAGAACTTCGTGTGAAGATCCCATGCGCCTCCCCACTATATATAGGGGTGGAGGGGCTGGTTTCTTGCCCTCCAAGTCCATTGGGGTGTTGGTAAAGGTGAGAGGAAAGAAATCCCATCATTTCCTTCCCCACCGATTGTTATCCCCCCTTTTTAGGGATATTGATCTTATCCCTTCAGGATATGATCTTATTCCTTCTAAGGGGGGATCTTGGTGCGCCTTGACCAGGGGTGTGGGGCCTTTCCCCCACTACCCACGTTCATGTGGGTCCCCCATGCAGGTGGGCCCCACTCCGGAACCTTCTAGAACCTTCCCGGTACAATACCAAAAAATCCCGAACATTTTCCGGTGGCCAAAATAGGACTTCCCATATATAAATCTTTACCTCTGGACCATTACGGAACTCCTCGTGACGTCTGGGATCTCATCCGGGACTCCGAACAACATTTGGTAACCACATACAAACTTCCTTTATAACCCTAGCGTCATCGAACCTTAAGTGTGTAGACCCTACGGGTTCGGGAGACACGTAGACATGACCGAGACAACTCTCCGGCCAATAACCAACAGCGGGATTTGGATACCCATGTTGGCTCCCACATGTTCCACGATGATCTCATCGAATGAACCACGATGTCGAGGATTCAATCAATCCCGTATTCAATTCCCTTTGTCCAGCGGTATTATACTTGCCCGAGATTCGACCGTCGGTATGCCAATACCTTGTTCAATCTCGTTACCGGCAAGTCTCTTTACTCGTTCCATAAAACATCATCCCGTGATCAACCCCTTGGTCACATTGTGCACATTATGATGATGTCCTACCGAGTGGGCCCAGAGATACCTCTCCGTTTACACGGAGTGACAAATCCCAGTCTCGATTCGTGCCAACCCAACAGACACTTTCGGAGATACCTGTAGTGCACCTTTATAGCCACCCAATTACATTGTGACGTTTGGTACACCCAAAGCATTCCTATGGTATCCGGGAGTTGCACAATCTCATGGTCTAAGGAAAAGATACTTGACATTAGAAAAGCTTTAGCATACGAACTACACGATCTTTGTGCTAGGCTTAGGATTGGGTCTTGTCCATCACATCATTCTCCAAATGATGTGATCCCGTTATCAACGACATCCAATGTCCATGGTCAGGAAACTGTAACCATCTGTTGATCAACAAGCTAGTCAACTAGAGGCTTACTAGGGACATGGTGTTGTCTATGTATCCACACATGTATCTGAGTTTCCTATCAATACAATTATAGCATGGATAATAAACGATTATCATGAACAAGGAAATATAATAATAACCAATTTATTATTGCCTCTAGGGCATATTTCCAACACCCTCCTCCGCCTTAATCCCATCGCGCTGCCGTGGCCCAGGCTCGCCACCGGCCGCACCACCGACAACACCTCCGTCCCACCAGTCACCACCGCAGCCGCCATCATCTTGGGCTCGACCACCTCGACACCTGCCCAACTGAACGACGATGGACCTCCCACATTCAACCGAGGTGATATCTAGCTAACTAGGTTATATATATGGATGCACTACTAGGGAAAAGCGTATACACATAATCTTACCAATAGTGCCTGTTAAAAGAAAGCACTACTGCTACTTACCCGTAGCGCGTGCACGTGAACCGCGCTACAGATACGGGTGTAGCAGTAGCTCTTCTCCTCGGGAAAGCACTATTACTAAAATTCCCACTACTAAGCCGGTAGGCTATGAATAGTAGTAGCGATCTTCGGCAAACCGCGCTACCGCTAAGATTATTGTAGCAGTCCGTTTCCTGTAAAATTGCGTTTCCCTATAAAAGCGGTACTGCTAATAAAAATAAAATAAAATAAAAAACAAATAGAAAAGTAAATAAAATGAAAGAAATATAAAAAGGAGAAAGAAAAAATGTAAAGAAAAAGAAAAATAAAGGAAAAAGGCATAGCAGTAGTGTCTATTCAGAACATGCGCTATAGATAATATAGCATTGTAAACCACTGCTATAGAAAGGGAAAAGGAAAAAATAAAAAGGAAAATAAATAGCTACATCAGTAGCGCATTGTGCAAAAAGCGCTATAGCTAATAGCGCTTTTTGCCTACCAGCGGTACCTCTACATTTAACTTAACCCCCGCACGGTTTCCCTCCTCCCCGGCCACCACTTCTCCCACAAATCCCTCGCCGCACTTCACCGACGTCTTCCCACTTCGCCGCCGTCTCCTGCCGATGTTGGTGCCCTCGGAGCCACGAGAGCCGCGCGCTGTCGACGCCATGGGAGCCGCGCGGCCTCATCAATGCCACCGGAGCCGCCCTCGCCGCCACCAGAGCCACTCTCGATGCCCCTTACTCCCTTGCCACCACTGCCTCCCTCGTCATCACCGGAGACATCCCTGCCTCCCTCGCCACCACTGCCTCCCTCGCTATCACCGGAGCCATCCTCTGTAAGCCCCCATCCCTCCTCTCTCTCTCATGCATAGCACAATCATTGGACAAAGAACTAGATAGCTAGGTTAACTAGTTTAATTAGGTTAATTATCTAGGTTAGTGCAAAAGTTTAGTTAGGGCTTTGAAAGAGAACTATCTAGGTTAACTAGTTTAGTTAGGTTAATTATCTAGGTTAGTGCAAAAATTTAGTTAGGGCTTTGACAGAGAACTAGCTAGGTTAACTACTTTAATTAGGTCAATTATCTAGGTTAGTGCAAAAATTTAGTTAGGGCTTTGACAGAGAACTAGCTAGGTTAACTAGTTTAATTAGGTTAATTATCTAGGTTAGTGCAAAAATTTAGTTAGGGCTTTGACAGAGAACTAGCTAGGTTAACTAGTTTAATTAGGTTAATTATCTAGGTAAACTAGGTTAACTAGCAAAAATTATTTGGACTATGGACCTGAATGTGGTCCAAATTTCGTTCAAATGAAATTTGAATTATTTGGACTACGGAAATTTTGGTGAGGTTAGAAGGGTTAGAGATAATGGAGTTCCTTTGCAACTTAATTCGGTTCTGTCCTAGGCAGAGAACGGTTAGAGAAAATAGTGTGTGTGTGTGTGTGTGTGTGAGGAATAGCTAGAACAGAATTTGGGTTCTGTCTTAGGTAGAGAAGTGTTTAGTGAGGTCAGTTTGCAAAGGTTTTTGATTTTTGAAAAGACCACTATTTTTCAAGGAAAAGAATTTAGAAATTATTTATTTTAAAGATAATCCCTTCCTAGACTTTAAGCTTTAAACAAAAAACAAAAGCATTTAGCTAAAAATAAAAAATAGTAGCTATGGCATTTAGCTATAAACAAAAAACAGAATTTATGTTATATGATATATGCCATTGATGTTCATTTGCATATTCCATTATTGTTGATTATATGTTTTCATTGAAGTGGTCATGTTATATCTTTTCATTGAAGTGGTTCCATTGTGCCCAAGTGGCCTTTTGTCATTTGCAGGGAATGATTCCGAGTGGCCTATGTTTTGCCGGAATGTTGATTCATTTCCGTTCCAGCAAATTTCAGGCGCTCTATTTGTCCAGTTTGTAGCAAAGGTCATGCCGAAATTTTCCATGAATTTCGGCATGAATTGTTCTACAAACTAGGGCATATTGAGTGCCCGGGATTTGCCGCAATGGGAATGAATCAACATTCCTGCAAAACATTGGCCTTTTTTATGTCATTATTCATTTTATTAGGTCTAGAATTAATTGACTAGATTTAATCGTAGGAAACATGGCTAGCAACGATGAAGGACAGTGTTCTGATGATTGCAATGTCTACGCGGGGGCAGACGCCTATTTGAACCTTCTTTATGAGCAACGGTTGTTGCAGGGCCCACCTATCACATCCGAGGCTCAGACCGACACCGAGACCGGCGCTGAGACTGACACCAGTGCTGGGACTGACACCGACGTCGAGACCGGCACCGAGACTGGTGAAGCCGGTATAGAACCGAAACCAGGGAGGCAACGGCGCCGAAACCAGCTCATCACTACTAGAATGGTGGTCACGGAGGTGGACGACGGAAATTTTGTGCCAAAAGAGCCTGCGGAAGCGTGCGCGTGCTACGACAATCAAATAGGCTGCATCCTATGGGCAACAGCCACCATCAAAGATGAGAAACTAACAAAGATACCAGATATGAAGGAGTCCCTCCTAAGTAAACTGTGTTCCTTGGCCGGGCCATGGGAAAGTTTAGCGACGCGTTGTCCTCCTGGAAAGTAAGGGTGAAAGCAAGGATCATCAACAAGAAGGAACCCTACTCCAAGATTTTAAAGGATAATCCGACAATTATGGAAGAGCAGTTTGAAATATTCAAGGCGACTTGCATTGCCGAAGCTGCCAAAGAAAAGTTGGAGTACATGAAGTGGCTTCAAGAGAGGGACATGGGGTGCCACCACCTCAGAAGCCGTGGTTACACGGGGAAGAGGTCCATATGGGCCAAGGAGGATGCGGAACGCGAAAGTCTGGGCATCCCAGACCCCTTGGCGGAGTTCACCGTCCTGCATGAGCGTGACGTCATCAGGGAATGGTACCATTGGGACCCAGTTAAGAAGGTTTTCGAGACGGACACGATCACGAGGAGTTCATGAGACTACTGGTAATTTTAGATTCTGATCAATTCAACTGCATGTTCAGTCATATTTGTAAACGATCATTTTTCCTTTTGCAGAGATAGCATCATAGGATTGCGGTCGAAAGCGACTCGCTGTTTGAGGCGTTAGCGAGGCCCAAGTGGGACACCCCATTCAACTGGGTCTTGAACATAGTGAAAGGACTCCCGGTGGACACTCGGCCGTCGTATAGACGCGTGCACGGCGTCAGCGACGGCGCCACGTGGAAGAAGTACTACCGTGAGACCACGGAGGAGAGAAAGGAAAGACGGAGGTTAAATGAAGAAAATATTGACAAGAAGGTTGAGATTGCGGTTGAGAAGAAATCAGCACAGACAGTCAAAGCAGCGGTAGCTGCCGCAAAACAGGAGATGGCAGCTTCGTATAATGTCTTGGTTCCGGCGATCATCAGTTGGACCAAGTAAAATCCAAATAAGGATGTAGTGGACTTTCCCCTTTCTGACTTCTTGGGACGACTCCTGCACCGGCTCTCGCACCTGCTCCTGCACCAGTTCCGGCAGTTGCTCATAACAACCCGTTCTCCGTCTCGGACGTGCTCGACTGTCTTCGTCTTTGGGTGAGCTCGACGCCCTCACGGTACCAATCCCCGGTGCGGCAAAATGTCATATCACCGGTGATCCGATCCTATCTATGGCAGCGGTAGAGGCCATGTTCGGCAATCTAAGAAGACTTCATGATGATATGCTGCAGAGAGAGAAAAGACGGATCATCTCGGAAGTTCCAGGATACCCGCTGTACGTGGTTAACGTGCCGCAGCAAAGGTCGTACGTCGACACATTCCCCGCGGGAAATTTCTTCCTTCGATTCGATTACATCTTCGACATGTTTCACTTGAAAAAGCTGGGTTTTACGTTTGTCCTCCTTTTTTCCTTGTACATGAACCACATCATCAGGATTGAGCAGATACCTTATATCTATGCCGCTGACACGTAATTCATGCACACGGGCTTCTTGCCAGTCTGCGCACAGCACCGTGAATACATGAGGGACTACATCGCCAATTTCATGGTCGCCAATAAGGAGAAGGAGACGATTCTTGTGCCTTATCATCCCATGTAAGTCATCCATAGATATCTTTCTTTCAATTTGAATCATTCATTTGCATGCGTGGAGGCTAATTTGAGGTGTAATTATTTTGCGTAGCGGCGGGCGCCGTCCTCATAATCCTTTACCCCCGATTCTCCCACACTCTTTACTTGGACTAGTCGAAGAACCTGAAGAAAAAGGATTACACCCACATCATGTCTGTTCTTGATAGTGCTATCTTGAAGTACGGGGTACGGGGTGGAGAGATCAAGGCCAAGAGGACAAGGAACCGCGCGTCCACCTTCGGCAATAAGATCGACTTCTGTTGTATCTAACAACCTAGTGATACTCTTAGTGATGGATTCTATGTCCTCCACCACACGCTGGAGTATAGACGGGATCAACAGAACCTTCACATGCCACCAAAATCCAGCAATGCCCATATTCTGCAATGGGCAAAGAATGTAGGAGATATCCCGGATCATCGACTTTGAGCTGAGTTTTATCACATCTAGCATGAACCTGCCCAAATCATCATGAAGGAGGTCGTTGAAAAAACAGGGATGTTCTACAAAGAAGGGCAAATGTCGTGGGAAGACGTCCGAGCACGCGTATCGGCTCAGCGTCTCGACCTGAAGCCTTTCACTTCGCTTAGGGACTATCTCCCTAACTTGGATGGATGGCATGGCATGTTGAAGTGATTGACGATATATGACAAAGTGTCTGTTTAGTCTATACTTTCTCTATGACAAAACTTTGATATGCACGACGAAACTTTATTTGTGATGTAATTAAACCGTCCTCTTCAGCTAGCAAAGATCACTCTAGTTAGGGCATTTTGGGTACGATGAACTTTTTTATTTATGCTTATGATATGTTGCTTCTATTTTTGCCAAGTCTGTCTCTTTCTGTTGCTCAACTATATATGTTGCATATCATCCACGCATGTGACGATGTAGGTGCATAGATCATCGATGGCGAAGAAGTGCTACGCCAAGAGTGAACGACGAGTCGCCGGAGTGTCAGTCCCAGGTGTACCAGTTTCCAAGCGACAACCAGTAGTAAGTTTAGGTTCACGCTAGTGTGAGAGGGATACGAACTGACGCCTCAAGAAGTACTACATTATGTATGATGAGACATGTCATGTAACTTGTATAGCTGTATCATGATTATGATGTAACGACATGATTTGTGTTGGATGATATGATGAGACTATTATGTGTATGATATGATTAGAATATTGTTTAAAACTTGTACAAAAATATCACAAATACGCAACAAAAAAGGATATGAGAAAATATAGTAGTAGCGCTCTTTAGCGCTAGATAGGAAAAGCTTCTGCTAAAGCACTTAGCAGTAGCGCTGGTAAGGGAAGCACTACTGTTAAGTAGGTATAGCAGTAGCGTGTCAAGCCGCGCTACTGCTGAACAATAGCTGTAGCGCCGTATCGGTAGCATTGTTTCCCACGCTACCGATGGGCATTAGACCCGCGCTGCTGCTAGGCTTTTTTCTAGTAGTGATGGTATGGATCTAGCTAGATAGGTTTAAGTTTAGGGTTTGGTTCGATGATATATATAGATTACGCCAATATTTATATGTGGATATGATATATGCATGGATGCAGTCTGATTGATGTTGATATAATATAGATGGAAGTTTGATAGGGATATATGATGGATTATGTATAATATGGATGTGTGAGTTTAGCAATATTGATAAAAAATCACTTCCTCCGTTCCTACATATAAGTATTTTTTAGAGATTTCAATATAAACTACATACAAATGCATCTTATAATTTGTATAGATATTACATTAATTGATGTGGGTAGTAGAGTTTAGGAATAAGGAAAAGAGCCCATGCATTCCAAGGGGAGAAAAACTACCACACGCTCTTAACTCAATAACCATCACTCCAGACCACAATAGGTCAACGTCCTTTATCTTAGCAAGACATCACATTTCTGTTGCTGCTTATCCTCCTTCTGACCCTTGACGGCGGTAACCTCAGTGTTTACATAAACCAAAACATGTTTGAACGTGGTTAATCCTAAGGCGTCTCTCTCTCCCCCTCCTCGCTCTCTCTTGCTCTCGTGATGAGAAATTTGTTATTTTTTCCTTGCAAGGTTATTCATAGGTGTGCATGTGTGGTTCTCGATGTTTTCTTTCATCTCTTCATGGTTATAGTGGATGTTTATTTCCAATTCGGATCACCGCCGGTACGAAAGAAAAATGGATTGTGCGCTCTTGCGATGAGAAATCTGTTGTTTTTCCCTTGCGAGGTTTTTCAGATGTGTGCATGTGTGGTTATCGATGTTTTTTTCGCCCCTATATGATTTTAGTGGGTGTTTATTTACAATCGAGATCACCACTGCTACGAAAGAAAAACGGACCATGCACTATAAATTATAAGCTTGTTTCCAAAAAATATTTCAAAAAATATTTAACAGGTAAAAATAACATCATATTCAGATTCTACACATTTTTCAAATTTCATATATAAGTTCGGAGTAATGGTTGAAAAGATGTGGATAATTTAGAAAAAACATTTGTCTGATTTAAATATGATCTGTGGGTGAATTATATAAAAAAGCCAGGGGAAACAATGCAAAATAATGGTTCGGTTGTGACTTAAGGGTATACTACGGGTTAATTCATAGAAAGCCCTAGGAGTTTTCTACAAAATTGTATGAGGACCACCATAAGCACTACTTACTTTATTATTACTAGCAAAAGGGCCCGTTCGTTGCGACAGAAAAAAAGACATAATCTACAATGGCCATGACCATATTTTGCGGCATCACCGAGATATACTATCACTCTCAATTCGTGAAATCATGAACATTTTTTAAACTAGTGCACATATTTGAAATTGTGAATAGTTTTTCAAATCCGTGAACACTTATACAAATCTCGAACTTTTTCTAAAATCAAGAACATTTTTTGAATTCACGAACAGTTTATACTACTTGCAAACATTTTTAAACATTTTTCTTGAGTCGGCGAACATTTCACAAATCGACAAACATTTTTTTTCTAAATTGGTGGAACCATTTTTAAAATTCCCAAAGATTTTTATTTAACAAACATTTTTAAATGCAAGCTCATTTTTTGAATTAGCGAACATTTTAACTATTTTGTAAGTCACGAACAGTTTTTTAATTTTTAGGATATTTTTCCATTCACGAACATTTTTTGAATTGGTGAAATTTTGTTCAATTTCATTAATATTTTTAAGTACGCAAACTTTTGGAAAAAAATCATGAACATTGTTTTATTTCCCGAAAACTTGTTTTCGAAACTGCGAACATTTTTTGAGCAAACATTTTGTATAAAATGACAAACATTTTTTGAATCCACAATTTTTTTATGATTTATTTGACATTTGAGTACAAAATCATGAACTCTGCGTGCTGCGACTCGCATCCCTAGCCACCGCCATTTGCTCATGCCTGCATCGGCACAACCAGTTTGGACTATGTACGTATGATGATAAACGTAGTTTCCCGCGTTGTATGGATAGCATGGTTTGAGGGGCCAGATTTGAGGTATCAGGTTGTGGACGCGGCCATCTAGGGTCAGACCGTCACTGCCTGTGGATGTGTTCGGGCGTGTCCGGGACGTTTAGCGGCCGGATTTTTATGTCCTGTTGTAGATGCTCTAAGTGCCCCACCATCGTCTTCATGGCTTCCTCTATTTTGCGATGATGACATATTGGAAACTAAGTTATATTTTCAGTTCTATTTTTAATAAGGAACCCCAATCAGTGCTTTTGCTTTTGACGGTGGCAGCGCCCCAAGGGAAGTGAGGCGTGTATCTCGGCTCGACGAAGTTTTCAATGACGTCGGATTCGAACAGGGGGTGTGAAATGTGCATTCTCCTTGCTTGGTGGTGTCACCTTGATCAAGGTTTCACTTCTTCAACTTTTGAAGCCTTGGCATGTGTCAGGAACGAGGCATACTGAATTGCCTTTCAACAGATTTTTACCCCACCTCTCGTGGCGGGTTTCTCTGATGGTTTTAGCAGCCCTATGGGACGTTTGGTTCTGATATAGGGGTGGGAGCAGCTGAAAAAGCGACGATTCTCCATCGCCGGTTGAGCTAGAAGACCCTACGGTGAATCCTCCAAGCACCGATAGTACAAGAAATGGTGAAGGACTTGTGTAATTTCTTATGGCATCATTTTACGATGAATAGTGTGGTTTCTTTTTTTCCCTTGGGTTATTTAAATAGAAACACATCCTTCCTATTTTTGGAACACATCCATCCCATACTAGGGCCATTTTTGAATATGTGTTAATAATTCCGGTGATGTTGTGATTGTTATTTATTATAGAGTATGTATTTGCACATGATCTTGTATGTTTCATATTTCTGTGAGACACCCATTGCATGCTAAGATAGTGGACAAGTACTGTGTAGATATAAATTCAATAATTCTAAGGTTGTATGTATGTATGTATGTATGTTAACTTGATGTTTTTCAAGCGATTGCTAATGAAACTAAGAGGGTTACAATGAGAATTTGAACTTCACCCAAAATTTTGACATTCTCTCTAAAACTTTGGCAATGAGAATTTGGACTTCGCCCAAAATATTTTCTCTTTCTTAACCTCCATGGTAATGAAGCTAAGAGGGTTACATGTGTTACTTACATGCTAGCTAACTTCTGCATGGTTGCACGAAAGATATGAATACACTTTTGAGCTTTGGTTTTAGTGTAAGCATAAGAGTTAGCAACAATGAACCTAGGTAGTCACCTTTCTTACTTGAGGACGAGCAAGGTTTTAAGCTTTCAGCGCTTGATGGTTCTATTTTAGACCCATTCTTAAGGCTCATTTGTTGCATAATAACTCCATATATCATGTCCAGTTGAGCCAGTTGCATGTCCATTAAGCAATATTTCTAGTTTGCAGTCTTTCATTGTGAGCATTGCATGTTCTTAAGTCTCCATAGTTTTTACTAGTTTTGTTATTTTGCATGTTTTGTAGGTGATGCGGAACCCCCAAGGACTTACCATGATGAAAGGATGGAGGAAGGAATCCGTCAAAATTGTAGTTTGTATGAGGAAATGACAACCAAAATATTAAATTCCACGTGCACTGGATTCCAGAGAAGAAGACAACTTAAGGTATGACCGTACATGGTACGGTCGTATCGCTGCTCGTACCAGGTGCCTAGAGACGCGAAAACGTCCATAACTTCCATGATTCATTGATCTTGTCCCTGTTTGTTACTACGACTTCCTTGGCCATCAAGGGATGTTTTGGGAAAAAAATTGGGATCATCTCTAGAACCCTTGGATCAAAGGAAAGAAGCATCCGCGGAGGAGACCGATGGAGGCCGGCTATATAATCTCCATCAACACTAGCCGCCGGCCATCGTCACCATATTCATTGTTCAGTAAATAGGCAACTTTTTGACTAGTTTAATCCATAGATAAATCACTAGTATGGCATTGACTGAATTAATGACATACTGATTCTGATCGAAACATGCACATACTAAGCAAAAAGTAGACACATCTACACATACTGCTAGTCACTAGTAGAAAACGGCCCATTTGGCCCAGTTCCAAAGGCCCTTTAGCCCCGGTTCAGGAACCGGGACTAAAGGGTCTAGACTAAAGCCCAAACGTTTTAGTCCCAGTTCAATTACGAACTGGGACAGACGAGGCTCCACATGGCCGCTGCAGGGCGCCCAGGCAGGAGGATCTTTAGTCCCGGTTGGTAATACCAACTGGGACCAATAGACTTCCACGCGTCAGCAGCTGACAGGAGCTGGGTTTTTTTAAGGGGGGGGGGGTAGGGGTTTTGGAGGGTTAATTTAGGGGTTTCATATTGTGTTAGCTAGCTAATAGAGAGAAGTGACCTCTCTTTATCTTCGTGCTTGGTCGATGCTAGCTACTATACGTATAGAGAGAACTCGACACGCTAGCTAGTAAGAAAATGAAGGAACCATTAAGTACACAAGGTCGTCATGAACATATACAAAGAGAAGTGACCTCTCTTTCTCCGAGATATTGGTCGAACAACAAGTTTTCGTATATCTATCCGACACTACTAGCTACATATATACAATATAAGCTCTCTTACAAACCCTAACATCTAATGTCTATATCAATTTCCACATGGTATTCTACGGCTTTATGTATGACGTGGTCAAGAAAGAATCCCACCAATTCCTCTTGAATTGCTCGTATGCGATCATGTGGAAGGAGTTCATCCTGCATCTGCCACATCTAATTTAAAGAAGTGGGTCAATACATATATGTGAATGAAACTCAAGACAAATGATGGTAATAAAATAAAATTGTGAATTTTTTTGTTTACGTACATCATATTGTTTTTTAGAGTAGCCCCGCTTAGAGGTCGTCGTGTTGTAGATGAACTCGCAAACGTAGTATCTACAAAAATCATTCCCGGCTTCCTACCACAAGCACTTCATGAGAAATAGAGTTCAATCAAACTGATAATCAAGCATGATAAATGTTATTGATGAAACTAGCTAGAATCAATAGGAGATGCGCGGAACTAGCTAGTAGTACTTACTTTCGGGTGAGTAAATTGCAGCTCCGTTGGCAGTCCCGGAACAATTATGATGAACTCTTTCCAAACCCTGCCAGCCAAAGAGAATAATTACTTGATATCAGGAAATGAACAAAGTTGCCGATATGATGCGATAATGATCGATTGAACTTACTTCTGAAGCATATCAGTCATGTCTGCATACTCCTGGGGATCTTTTCGTCTCGAGTCTAAGACAATTACTAATCCCCGTTCAAGCTTAATCTCTAGTAGAATAAAGCGGAATCTACGCACGCATTCATAACTCATCAATTACATTACTATAATTAACCTCGAGTAAGTGAAACCGAATATGCACAAGACAGTAACACTCACTTGAAATTGTAAGGAAAGAGTATTTTATCTTTTTTTTGATTTTTAAGCAACAATTGTAGCAAGTTGTCCTTAGTATCTGTGACTCTGTGTTTGACCGTCCATTCATGTATGATATTTGGGTTAATGAACCCAAATGCCATAGATATCTGCTTTCCTGCATTCGATGATCTTCAACCTGCATAATATAGTGAGGATAATTATATATACATGCAATGAAAGAGATGAGCTATATATAGATACTTAATTACAGAAGTAGTACTTACAGACAATAGCAAGTCACGAGTGTTTTGTCAAGGGTCATTAATTTGATTGTATAACTGGAATAACTCGTCAAATTCAATAGACAACAGATAAATTCCAACGAGGTCATGCTCCTCTTTAACTCTCAGCGTCACGGTATCCTTCCCAGACTGGCTGTAGATTTTTTTGTACCATTCATGCAATCTTCGCATCATTATTGCTAGAGGCGGATGATCAACTTTGACGAGAGGCTTCCCGTACTCGTATTTGAATTCGTCCGTCTCCATTATTTCAAACTCTACATCATTGGTCAGGTAATCAATAGGATTGGTATCGGGCACCATCCCTGGATGATTACCGACGATATCACTGGACACCTTGAGCGGGGGGCACGATTGCTTTGCTTTTTCGCCGAGCTGGGGAATTTTTTTCCCACTTCTTTGTTCTGGTAACCTTGCATCACTTCAAGTAAATCCCGACCGCTCCGCTTCCTTATATGTCCTTTTAATAGTGCACACATAGTTGGAATCCGGTGGAGGCGGTGGTGGTCGCTTCAGGGCATCGATAGTCCGCTTCACTTTCACCGGATCTACCGTTTCCTTCGGAGGTGGAGCTTTCCATGCAAAATGGTCCCTCACTTTGGCACAACAGATGTCCTCATTTTCCTTGTCAGTCCTCTCATATGGTAACTTTTCAGAGCCTTGAGAGATGGACCGTATTAGAATTGCTTCCCTCCTCTGCTTGTACTGCTAGCCGCCGGAGCGGCAGCCTCTCTCTTCTTCTGTTGCTGACGCGGCGGAGTCCGCTGACACACCGGAGGAGGCGGAGTGCTCCGACGCACCGGAGGAGGCGGAGGAGGAGCCATAGTGCCCTCACGCGACGGAGGAGGTGGGGTGCTCATCGGAGGAGGCGAAGAAGAAGCCGGAGTTCCGTCACGCGTCGGAGGAGGTGGATGAGGAGGCGAAGTGCCCTGATCACTCGCCGAAGGAGGAGACGGAGGAGGAGGTGGAGTGCCCTGACTCGTCGGAGGAGGAGGTGTCTGATACGTCTCCAGCGTATCTACTTTTCCAAACACTTTTGCCCTTGTTTTGGACTCTAACTTGCATGATTTGAATGAAACTAACCCCGGACTGACGCTGTTTTCAGCAGAACTGCCATGATATTGTTTTATGTGTAGAAAAGAAAAGTTCTCGGAATGTCCTGGAAATCCACGGAGGCACTTTTTGGAATTAATAAGAATTTCTGGGCGAAAGAAATACACCAGGGGGCCCACACCCTATCCACGAGACAGGGGGTGCCCCCCCTATAGGGTGCGCCCCCCTATCTCACGGGCCCCCTGGACCTCCACCGACCTCAACTCCAACTCCATATCTTCCGTCTCGGGGAGAAAAAAGTCGGAGAGAAAGTTTCATCGCGTTTTACGATACGGAGCTGCTGCCAAGCCCTAATCTCTCTCGGGAGGGATGATCTGGAGTCCGTTCGGGGCTCCGGAGAGGGGGATTCGTTGCCGTCGTCATCATCGACCATCCTCCATCACCAATTTCATGATGCTCACTGCCGTGCATGAGTAATTCCGTTGTAGGCTTGCTGGACGGTGATGGGTTGGATGAGATTTACCATGTAATCAAGTTAGTTTTGTTAGGGTTTGATCCCTAGTATCCACTATGTTCTAAGATTGATGTTGCTATGACTTTGCTATGCTTAATGCTTGTCACTAGGGCCCGAGTGCCATGATTTCAGATCTGAACCTATTATGTTTTCATGAATATATGTGTGTTCTTGATCCTGTCTTGCAGTCTATAGTCACCTATTATGTGTTATGATCCGACAACCCCGAAGTGACAATAATCGGGATACTTCTCGGTGATGACCGTAGTTTGAGGAGTTCATGTATTCACTATGTGTTAATGCTTTGGTCCGGTTCTCTATTAAAAGGAGGCCTTAATATCCCTTAGTTTCCACTAGGACCCCGCTGCCACGGGAGGGTAGGACAAAAGATGTCATGCAAGTTCTTTTCCATAAGCACGTATGACTATTTACGGAATACATGCCTACATTACATTGATGAATTGGAGCTTGTTTTGTGTCACCCTATGTTATAGCTATTACATGAGGAATCGCATCCGGCATAATTATCCATCACTGATCCATTGCCTACGAGCTTTTCACATATTGTGCTTTGCTTATTTACTTTTCCGTTGCTACTGTTACAATCACTACAAAAACCCAAAAAACTATTATCTTTACCTTTACCACTATTACCATTACTACCATACTACTTTTCTACTAAATACTTTGCTGCAGATACTAAGTTATCCAGGTGTGGTTGAATTGACAACTCAACTGCTAATACTCTAGAATATTCTTTGGCTCCCCTTGTGTCGAATCAATAAATTTGGGTTGAATACTTTACCCTCGAAAGCTGTTGCGATCCCCTACACTTATGCGTTCTCAGTGTCCAGTTTGGAAGCTTGATGTACTCCTCCCTCCATAGAC
Source organism: Triticum aestivum (assembly GCF_018294505.1). Lineage (NCBI taxonomy): Eukaryota > Viridiplantae > Streptophyta > Magnoliopsida > Poales > Poaceae > Triticum > Triticum aestivum. The sequence continues at coordinate 39,500,540 of NC_057804.1, forward strand.
ATGTACTCCATAAAGCACCTCTCAGATGAATCTCCCCTTCACCGGTCGGGTGGTCAAGCTCCAGCTCATGAAATCCCTCCATTATTTCATCCACCATCATGATAACCCACAAGTATAGGGGATCAATTGTAGCCTCTTTCGATAAGTAAGAGTGTTGAACCCAACGAGGAGCTAAAGGTAGAACAAATATTCCCTCAAGTTCTATCGACAACCGATACAACTCTACGCACGCTTAACATTCGCTTTACCTATAAAAAGTATGAAACTAGAAGGACTTTGTAGGTGTTGTTGGATAGGTTTGCAAGAATATAAAGAGCACGTAAATATAAACTAGGGGCTGTTTAGATAAAGAAGCAATAAAGTTAGTATAGCGAGTGTGGAAAAGTGGTGGTAGGAGTTGCGAAATTGTCCCTAAGCAGTTGAGTACTTTACTAGACCGATGGCAAGTTTTATGTGGGAGAGGCCACTGCTAGCATGTCATCACTGACTTGGAATTATATGCACTTATGATTGGAACTATTAGCAAGCGTCCGCAACTACTAACATTCATTAAGGTAAAACCCAACCATAGCATTAACATATATTAGTCCCCCTTCAATTATCGTATGCATCAATTTCTATGCTAGGTTAAGCTTCTGTCACTCTTGACCTCCAATACACAGTCCTATCAACATACAACTAACCCTATGTTGTGATCCACGCGCGTGTTCATATGATGGGCACCAAAGGACAACAACATAACCACAAGCAAATTAAACTAATCATAGCAATTCATCAATTACCAATAGGACAACGAAAATCTACTCAGACATCATAGGATGGCAACACAACATTGGATAATAATATGAAGTATAAAGCACCATGTTCAAGTAAAGGGTACAACGGGATGTGGGAGAGTGGACCGCTGAATATATATGAGGGAAGGTGATGGAGACGTTGGTGAAGATGACAGAGGTGTTGGTGTAGATCGCGGTGATGATGATGGCCCCGGTGGTGTTCCGACGCCACCGGGAGAGAGGGGGGAGAGCCCCCCTTCTTCTTCTTCTTCTTCCTTGACCTTCTCCCTAGATGGGAGAAGGGTTTCCCCTCTGGTCCATGGTCTCCATGGCGTGGGAGGGGCGAGAGCCCCTCCGAGATTGGATCTCTCTCTCTCTCTCTCTCTCTCTCTCTCTCTCTCTGTTTCTGCGTTCCTGATTCTGCCCTTTCACCATTTCTTATATTCCCAGAGATCCGTAACTCCGATTGGGTTGTCCTTTGGACACGATTTCTATCCAGATATTGGCTTTCTTGCAGCAAAAGAATGCACCAACCACCTTACGGTGTGGACACAAGGGCCCAGGGCGCGCCTGACCCCCCGGGGCACGCCCCCTGCCTCGTAGCCCCCTCGGGCATCGTCTCGCGTTGATTCTTCTTCCCAAAATTCATAAATATCCCAAAAAAATCTCTGTCTGTTTTTATTCCGTTTGGAATCCATTTGATATGGGTTTTCTACGAAACATAAAACATGCAACAGACAGGAACTAGCACTGGGCACTGGATCAATATGTTAGTCCCAAAAATAGTATAAAAAGTTGCCAAAAGTATATGAAAGTTGAATAATATTGGCATGGAACAATAAAAAATTATAGATACGACGGAGACGTATCAGCATCCCCAAACTTAATTCCTGCTCGTCCTCGAGTAGGTAAATGATAAAAAAGATAATTTTCGATGTGGAATGTTACCTAGCGTAATCTTGATCATGTAATCTAATCATGGCATGAATATTAAGACACGAGTGATTCAAGGCAATAGTCTATCATTTGACATAAAAACAATAATAGTCAGGCATCCCAACAAACAATCATGCCTTTCAAAATATCAATGCTTACAAAACTTTATCCCTACAAAATCATATAGTCTTGTATGCTCCCTTTTCTTAACACAAGGTACCCTCATGCCTATCTCGGTGTCAGCCAAGCAATTGGTTCATACTTTTTAACGCGCTTCAACTTTTTCAACCCTCACGCAATACATGAGCACAAGCCATGGATATAGCACTATAGGTGGAATAGAGTATGATGGTGGAGGTTGTGTGGAGAAGACAAAAGGGGAGAAAGTCTCACATCGATGCGGCTAATCAACGGGCCATGGAGATGCCCATCAATTGATGTCAATGCGAGGAGTAGGGATTGCCATGAAATGGATGCACTAGAGCTATAAGTGTATGAAAGCTCAAACTGAAACTAAGTGGGTGTGCATCCAACTTGCTTGCTCATGAAGACCTCGGGCATTTGAGGAAGCCCATCATCGGAATATACAAGCCAAGTTCTATAATGAAAATTCCCACTATTATATGAAAGTGATAACTCAAGAGACTCTCTATATGAAGAACATGGTGCTACTCTGAAGCACAAGTGTGGTAAAAGGATAGTAACATTGCCCCTTATCACTTTTTCTCTCATTATTTTTATTTTTTTTATTTTTTTGGTGGGCTTCTTTGGCCTTTTTTTTATTTGGGCTTCTTTGGCCTCTTTTATTTTTCATAAAGTCCGGAGTCTCATCCCTACTTGTGGGGGAATCATTGTCTCCATCATCCTTTCCTCACTGGGGCAATGCTCTAATAATGATGATCATCACACTTTTATTTACTTACAACTCAATATTACAAATCGATACTAGAACAAAAATATGACTCTATATGAATGCCTCCGGTGGTGTACTGGGATGTGCAATGATCTAGCATAGCAAAGATATCAAAAAATGGACAAGCCATGAAAACATCATGCTAGCTATCTTATGATCATGCAAAGCAATATGACAATGAATGCTCAAGTAATGTATATGATGATGATGGAAGTTGCATGGAAATATATCTCGGAATGGCTATGGGAATGCCATAATCGATAGGTATGGTGGATGTTTTGAGGAAGATATAAGGATGCTTATGTGTGATAGAGCGTATCATATCATGGGGTTTGGATGCACCGGCAAAGTTTGCACCAACTCCCGAGGTGAGAAAGGGCAATGCACGGTACCGAAGAGGCTAGCAATGATGGAAGGGTAAGAGTGCGTATAATCCATGGACTCACATTAGTCAAAAAGAACTCATATACTTATTGCAAAAGTTTATTAGCCCTCGAAGCAAAGTACTACTACGCATGCTCCTAGGGGGGAAGTTGGTAGGATTTAACCATCGCGCGCCCCCGACCTTCACGCAAAGATAAACAATCAAAATATAATGCGCGCCAATTTTGTTACATAGTTAGGAGACCATACGTGCATGCTTCGGGAATCACAAACCTTCACACCAATATCCTTAATAAACACATCCACTTACTAGAACCTCCCACATATTATCATCTCTATATCGCAAAACTATTGCAAGGAATCAAACATATCATATTCAGTGATCTACAAGTTTTTTGTAGGATTTTATGACTAACCATGTGAAAGACCAATTCCTGTCATCTCTCTAAATAGATATAACTGAAGCAAAAGAGTTTAATTCTTTCTACAAAAGATATGCTCACGCTCTAACAAATACTAGTTGATACCCCGCGCGTTGCAGTGGGATATTTGTTTAAAATCTTTTGAAGGCGTATCAAAAAAGAAAAAAGGCAATGATTGAATGAAATGGCATGAGCAGGCAAGGTGTTTCGTGAAAAAATTAAACTGTCATGTTCCATAAAGTTAAATTGTGAGAATTAAATGGCATGACAAAAATTTGATACAGAGTAGGTGGAGAACTTGGAATATACTGGTAGTTACCACAGTATGGTTCTGATATTATCTTCCAAAATTATGCCAAGAGAAAAAAGTTAAATTGATCTGAAAGTTGTACACTCGAAATTAATGTACACACATACGGAAGGACAGAGTTGAAAGCACAATCCATACAATGCAAAGAAGTAACTTAAAGGTTGCATAGTTGAATTGAAAGTGTTGTACACACGATGTTGATGGATGATTTGTGCACGACTTGCTTCAAATCCACATAGATTAAAGAAATGAGGCAATCCAATGGTCTAGATGACATGTCGTGTCAGAATCATGCACAAATATGTCGTGTGCATAGCACTCTCTTGTTGAATAGAGTATGGAGTCTGTAGCATTTGTTTCATTCCGATTTACACAAATATCAGCTGTAGCAGAAAGTAGCATTATATGATATCCGCCCAGAGTACAAAAGAGACATGCTTAGTTCAAGTATTGGTCTGGATATATCTGCAATTTCATCTTAGATTAGTTTTTTGAAAAACAACTTGATTGGAGATCAGATAAACAATCATGAATAGTAGTACCCCCTTCTCTGAAGCAAATTTAACTGCATGCCAGTGTATAACGGCCTATCTATCCTTCTCTTGTGGAAAAGATTTCTATTACCAAATCCAAAAATTGCAAAACACTGCCGCAACACGAACGGAGCAGGAATGCACTTACCTGTCCATACAACATAGAACGGAGTTCCAAAAATACAGAGGGAGTTCAGAGTAGCAACGAATTAAAGGCAGAGTGGAGAAACTGGATCCTCATGGGAACCAAATGACATCTATTGTTGTTGGCAACGTAGGCATCCATGGTGATGGAGTCTCCAGCCAAGCGTCTTCATAACAATCATGGCGAAGGCTGGATGGAAATTAAAGTCAATCAAATCTCTGGCCTCCTCTTACGCCAATAGTTAGCCAAAACACGCAACGGTGAAAACTGTCATATGGTGAGGAGTGGCCGCACAACTGGATGAAGGGGTAGCCCGAGGTGCGCCGTTGAATGGTAAGAAGAGGGAGGATTTATGAGGATCGATGAAGCCCAAGGGAGAGGAACGGAGGGGTCTCGTTGGGAGAGCAATTGCCCAGCGCGTCCGTTTCTGTTGCAAGATTTGATGGAAGAAGATGAAAAGAGAGGGGACCCAACAGGCGCATGCCTCCGGAGGGCTCGTGGCGGCGGCTGGCTACGCGCGTGCGCCAGAGAATAGGCAATCAGGGAGATTTGCTTTTTTTCACAGCATATCCTTTGTTTCTCCATGGGCTTCCAATATCTGAAGACGGACGTACAATCCATTCAAGACTTGGCCCAGCCCAACTTCCTCGTTTGCTTCTCATTTAGCCCAGTCTGAGGGTCGTTGAGGGAGTCCTGGATTAGGGGGTGTCCGGACAGCCGGACTACCATCATCAGTCGAACTATCATTTGCCTGACTATCATCATCGACCGGACTCCAAGACTATGAAGATACAAGATTGAAGACTTCGTCCCGTGTCCGGATGGGACTTTCCTTGGTGTGGAAGGCAATCTTGGCGATGCGGATATGTAGATCTCCTACCATTGTAACCGACTCTATGTAACCCTAGCCCTCTCCGGTGTCTATATAAACCGGATGGCTCTAGTCCGTAGGACAACAACAACCATTACAATCATACCATAGGCTAGCTTCTAGGGTTTAGCCTCCTTGATCTCGTGGTAGATCCACTCTTGTAAACATCCACAATATCAATATCAATCAAGCAGGACGTAGGGTTTTACCTCCATCAAGAGGGCCCGAACCTGGGTAAAACATCGTGTCCCTTGTCTCCTGTTACCATCCGCCTAGACGCACAGTTTGGGACCCCCTACCCGAGATCTGCCGGTTTTGACACCGACATTGGTGCTTTCATTGAGAGTTCCTCTGTGTCGTCACCGATAGGCTTGATGGCCTCTTCAATCGACAACGACGCAGTCCTGGGTGAGACTTTTCTCCCTGGACAGATCTTCGTATTCGGCGGCTTCGCACTGCGGGCCAACTCACTTGGCCATCTGGAGCAGATCAAAAGCTATGCCCCTGGCCGTCAGGTCAGGTTTGGAAGCCTAAACTTCATGGCCGATATCCGCGGGGACTTGATCTTCGATGGATCTGAGCCACAGCCGAGCGTGCCGCGCTGTCACGATGGGCACGACCTAACTCTGCCGCCGGACAACACCTTGGAGGCCGCACATGAATCCGCTCCGACCCATAGTCCGGAGCCGATCGCTCAGATCGAGGACGCATGACTGGACACCGCCTCGGGAGCTGCAACTTCTACGGCGATGGAGCCGAACACTTACCTTGTCCCGCATAAAGCTCATGACTCCGAGGTGCCGGACTCTCTGCCGGACTCCGAACCTCCTGCGCCCCTGCCAGTCGAATCCGACTGGGCGCCGATCATGGAATTCACCGCTGCGGACATCTTTCAGTACTCACCCTTCGGTGATATCTTAAATTCGCTGAAGCATCTCTCGCTATCCGGAGAGCCCTGGCCGAACTACGGCCAGGATGGTTGGGACACGGATGATGAAGAAATTCAGGGCCCACCCACCACCCACTTCGTAGCCACCGTCGACGATCTAACCGACGTACTCGACTACGACTCCGAAGACATCGACGGTATGGACGACGATGCCGGAGACTATCAAGAACCAGTGCCTACAGGACACTGGAAGACCACCTCGTCATATGACATATATATGGTGGACACCCCAAAAGATGGGGACGGCGAAGAAGCAATGGAGGCCGATTCCTTAAAGAAACAGCCCAAGCGTTGGCATCAGCGGCGCCGCTCTAAGTCCCGCCACAGCAAGAATAGAGATTCCGGCACAGGAGATAATAACACCCCAGAAAGTGCCGAAGACAACCCCCTCCAGCACAATCCAGCGCAGGAGGAGGCAGAAGCAAGCCCTCACGAGAGGGCGGCAGACGAAGAGGTCGAGGACGATAATTACTTACCTCCCTCCGGAGACGAGGCAAGCCTCGACGACAACGAATTCGTCGTGCCTGAGGATCCCGTCGAACAAGAGCGTTTCAGACGCAGGCTAACGGCCACGGCAAACAGCCTAAAGAAAAAGCAGCAATAGCTTCAAGCTGATCAAGACCTACTGGCCGACAGATGGACCGAGGTCCTCGCGGCCGAAGAGTATGAACTCGAACGCCCCTCCAAAAGTTACCCAAAACGCAAGTTGCTCCCCCGACTAGAGGAGGAAGCATACAAACCTGCATCACCAGCGCACAATACGGCAGACCGACCACCTCGTGGTCGCGATAGAGAGGCGTGCAAGCCCTCCACCAAAACCGTACCCCGGCATCGCTCAAAAAGCATGAAGCCACGGGGGAACGCGCCGGACTTGCGGGATATATTGGAGGACAAGGCAAGACAATCCAGATCTATCTATGGATCACGTGGGTGCCCCAAGACCCACGACAACTACCGTCGCGCCGGATACAACTACTCCGTTCGGGCCGAACACAGCAGACAACACTCTCTCGAGCTACGTCGCGATATTGCTCAATACAGAGGCGCCGCACACCCACTATGCTTCACTGACGAAGTAATGGATCATCAAATCCCTGAAGGGTTTAAACCCGTTAATATCGAATCCTATGATGGCACAACAGACCCCGCGGTTTGGATTGAGGATTATCTCCTCCATATACATATGGCCCGCGGCGACGATCTTCACGCCATCAAATATCTCCCGCTCAAGCTTAAAGGACCAGCTCGGCATTGGCTTAACGGCCTGCCCGCAGAGTCAATTGGATGCTGGGAAGACCTGGAAGCCGCATTCCTCGACAACTTCCAGGGCACGTATGTGCGACCACCGGACGCAGATGACCTAAGCCACATAATCCAGCAGCCAGACGAATCGGCCAGGCAATTCTGGACACGGTTCTTAACAAAGAAAAATCAAATCATCGACTGTCCGGATGCAGAGGCCCTCGCTGCCTTCAAACATAATATCCGCGACGAGTGGCTGGCCCGGCACCTAGGACAAGAAAAGCCGAAATCCATGGCAGCCCTCACATCACTCATGACCCGCTTATGTGCGGGAGAGGATAGCTGGCTAGCTCGCAGCAACAACCTCAGCAAAAACGCTGGCAGTCCGGATACCAAGGACCGCAATGGCAGGTCGCGTTAAAACAAAAACAAACGCCGCATTAACGGTGACAGCAATGAGGATACGGCGGTCAATGCCGGATTCTGAGGCTCCAAGCCCGGTCAACGGAAGAAGCCATTCAAAAGAACCACTCCGGGCCCGTCCCATTTGGACCGAATACTCGACCGCTCCTGTCAAATACATGGAACCCCCGAAAAGCCAGCTAACCACACCAATAGAGATTGTTGGGTATTCAAGCAGGCAGGCAAATTAATCGCTGAAAACAATGACAAGGGGCTACACAGTGATGACGAGGAAGAGACCCGGCCGCCGAACAACAGAGGACAAAAGGGATTCCCCCCTCAAGTTCGGACGGTAAACATGATATACGCAACGCATATCCCCAAGAGGGAGCGGAAGCGTGCACTAAGGGACGTATACGCGATGGAGCCAGTCGCCCCACAATTCAACCCATGGTCCTCTTGCCCGATCACTTTCGATCGAAGAGACCATCCGACCAGTATCCGCCATGGCGGATTCGCCGCATTTGTTTTAGACCCAATCGTCGATGGATTTCACCTCCCGAGAGTCCTGATGGACGGCGGCAGTAGCCTGAACCTGCTTTATCAGGATACAGTGTGCAAGATGGGCATAGACCCTTCAAGGATTAAACCTACAAAGACAACCTTCAAAGGCATCATACCAGGTGTCGAGGCCAGTTGTACAGGCTCAGTTACACTGGAAGTGGTCTTCGGATCCCCGGATAATTTCCGAAGCGAGGAGTTAATCTTCGACATAGTCCCGTTCCGTAGTGGCTATCACGCTCTGCTCGGACGAACCGCGTTCGCAAAATTCAACGCGGTGCCGCATTATGCATACCTTAAGCTCAAGATGCCAGGCCCTCGTGGAGTCATCACGGTCAATGGAAACACGGAACGCTCCCTCCGAACGGAGGAACATACAGCGGCTCTCGCGGCAGAAGTACAGAGCAGCCTTTTAAGGCAATTTTTGAGTCCGGCCATTAAACGACCGGACACGGCCAAACGCGCCCGGAGCAACATCAACCAAGACCACCTGGAACATTCCGAGCACGCGTAGCAATGCGGCCTCAACCCCAGCCCTCGCACAATTGTAAGACAAACTCTCCGTGTACATAATTACGCCCTGGAGATACCATGGGCATAGGGGGAGAGGCACAACCACAACAGACCCAGAGTGCGGTTCGGCCACACCAGGGGCTCCCAAGTGTGTCGCTCTTTTTATCTTTTATTTCTTTCTTTTTTATACAGAACTCTGTCCGGCGGCGAACCTGCCGAACTCATGATGCAACAGCCAGGGAGGGACAAAGGCCGCGACGAACACTCAGGTGGTCTCCATTACGAGCATTAAATTTGTTAAATACACCATTCCGCGGCCTACCCCTGGAGGGAGACGCCTTTAATTCGTCCAATCCCTTGCTTTCCACACTATTTGTATCATTCCGCACTCATAGCAGATCTTCTCGAATAAAATGCAGCACTTTTTGCCCATAATTGCATTACCTTATATATATATGTTCATTTACGACATGTTGCATACGTACATTCTGGTACGGCAAAATACACCAGGGGCTTATGTTCCCCGCATTATGGTGTGATAAAGTCCGAACACTTTCACAAGTGCGGCACCCCGAACTTATAGCATTATATGAATCGGCTCTGAATCATGTCTTGGGTCAATAGTTGGGTTTGCCTGGCTCCCATGTTTGGCACCTTACGTTCCGTTTTATCGGCTAAGGTAGCACTGGGAGAACCACTGCGATTGCGCCCCGATTGAGCCGGGTTAACGCCTCAGTGGAGAAAGCTAAAACTGACTGTCATGATAAGGCGAGAGACTGGTCGCTGTTCGAGAGGTCCTTTCGGGTCCTTAAAGACCTACACCGTTTCGAGCGAAGTTCCGGATAATGTCCGACGAAGGCGTGGATAGCGCCCCTAATTCGGTCTTCCGAATACTAGGGGCTTCGCCGAAATTTAAAATTATAGAATTCTATGGCTAAGTGAGAGTGTTCAAGCACTATAAGTCCGGTTGCCTTGTTCGTTGTGTTGAGCGCCTCCCTAAATGGACCCAAAAATGGGAACAAGAGTGCTCAAGTTTGTCCCGAACACCCCAGCACTCGTGGCATGGGGGCTGAAGCCGACGACTTGCCATCTCTCAGATTTAATAAACGACCGCACAGAAGGTAATATTTTAAATTAACAAGCGTTGCCTAGCGCATATGAACAAAGTTTTCAGCGCACAGGATAACACATTGCGAATTTACTCAATAATTACATCCCTGGGGCACTCATCCGCAATCTTGCGGGCTCCCTTCAGGACAGTCTTATAGTACATTTTGGGCGTACGATATTCCTTGCCCGCTGGTGGTGCGTTAGTGATTAGCTTCTCCGCATCCAGCTTGCCCCAATGCACCTTTGCGCGGGCAAGGGCCCGACGAGCACCTTCAATACAGGCGGAGCGCTTGATAACTTCCACCCAGGGGCACACATCCACCAACCGTCGCACGAGGCCGAAGTAGCTCCCAGGCATGGCCTCTCCAGGCCACAGCCGGACTATGAGGCCCTTCATGGCCTGCTCGGCCACCTTGTGGAGCTCGACCAGCTGCTTCAGTTGGTCGCTAGGGGGCACCGGATGGCCGGCCTCATCATACCGTGATCAGAAGACCTTCTCCGTTGAGCTCCCCTCCTCGGCTCGGTAGAATGCGGCGGCATTAGACACGCTGCGAGGCAGATCTGCAAACGCCCCTGGAGAGCTCCGAATTCGGGTAAGTAACACGTAATTTACATTCACATGCTTGCTTTGCATGAAAAATGCCTTACCCGCCGCTATCTTCCTCACCAACTCAATCTCCTAAAGGGACTTATGGGCATCGGCCTTGGCAGTCTTGGCACTTTCGAGAGCCGAGGCAAGCTCGGACTCTCGAGTCTTTGAGTCACGCTCCAAACTCTCATGCTTTTCCATGAGAGCCTGGAGCTCTTGCTGAACCACCGCCACCCGCGCCTCCTGCTTTTCTCGCTCTGCCGGTTCCACGGCCGCATTGCGTTCGGCCGCAGACACAGCCTCCTTCAGGGTCGCCACCTCGTTCGTGGCCCCTGCAGTACCCATGTTATCCTTGTTATTTTTTGTTGCAACCTAAATCCTTTTCTGTAAGGTACAAGTTCAAAGTGGTGTTACTCACCTTCTTTGTCCCGGAGCTGCTTCTTGGCGCGGCCGAGCTCTTGCTCGGACCGCTCGAGCTCCTGCTTCAAAGCACCAACCTCCGCAGTCAGTGCGGCAGAGGTCAGCAGCGCAGCCTGCAACCCATATTGACATAATTTTTTAGCAACCCTGCGTATATCTTTTTTTTTCCAGATCCTCAGTCCGGCTTTTCTTTCCGAACACCGAACCGAGCATCAGGGGCTACTGTCTATGCGGTATTACATTGCATATTTTTTAACTTCTTACCTCAAAGCCTGATAGAAGGCTACTGCAGGCTTCGGTCAGCCCGCTCTTGGCAAGTTGTACCTTCTGAATCACCGCACTCATAATAGTGCGCTGTTCTTCCTCGATGGAAGCGCTCTGCAGCGCCTCCAACAAATTGTCCGGCGCCTCCGGTTGGACGGAAGCCGCCGGCGTCACGGTCTTGCCCTTCGTGCGAAGGGGCCGCCGGCCGGACTCCGGAACCACTGCGGGTTCTGATATGGAGTCCGGTGCAAAGTCCGGGAGGACTCCTTGTGGCTCCTCCGGAGCCTCCCCCTGATGGGTCTCTTCTTGGGATCCCACCTCGGCGTCCTCGGTGTCGCGAGGGGTGGAGGCGGTTGGGATGGAATCTACATCCGACGGAGCCAACGACCCGCTCGATGAAGCGGGGAGATCATCATTGGCCAGACTACAGGCAGCATGCGGCATCAGAATGACACTATGTGACACAGAAAAAGAAATTATAAATCACTCAGGAATCCGGATACTTACGATCTCACTGGAGGCCTGGCCCTTGAAGGCCACTCTTCCTCGCCAACGTTGATGTTGGCGGAGCTGTCCTGGGGAATAGTCCTTCCCCTCTTGGACCCTTCGGCCTCCCCTGTTGGGGAAGCCTTCCTCTTCCTCTCTCCCTCCTCTGGGAGAGAGTCCTCTTTCTCCTCCTCGTTTTCGGGGGAGGAGTCCGCCCCGGAGTCGTCGGACACCTGAAAACGGGAACTCTTTCGAGCACCCGTGGCCTCCTTCTTGGCCTTCTTCTCCGGCACCACGTGCGGTGCCGGAACTAGCAGCCTCGCTAGATGGGCGTCTACTGGGTTTTCTGGCATGGGAGCCGGGCAGATAATCTGCTCCGCCTTCCTCATCCAGTCCTGTCAAAGGAAAAGGGGAAATTAAAACCCGCATAGAGTCAAACTATGAAAATCAAGTGTCCTGTAAAGGGGTAGAATCACTTACCTCGTCGGCTTGGCGCTGCGAGTGAAATCCGCGATCTTCAGTCACTGATGCGGGGGCTTCGGCGCCCTTAAACAGCACCCTCCAGGAACCTTCGTACGTCGTGTCAAAGAGCCCGCTCAGCGCCTGGTGCTGTTCCGGATTGAACTCCCACAGATTGAATGCCCGCTCTTGGCATGGGAGAATCCGGCGGACGAGCATGACTTGGACCATGTTAACCAGCCTGAGCTTCTTCACCAGCTTCTGGATACAGGCTTGGAGTCCCGTCAGCTCCTCCGAACTAGCCCACAGCAAGCCCTTCTCTTTCCAGGAGGTGAGCTGCGTGGGGATACCAGATCTAAACTCGGGGGCCGCCGCCCACTTAGGGTCGCGCGGCTCGGTGATATAGAACCACTCCGATTGCCACCCCTTGACGGATTCCACGAAGGCCCCTTCGAACCAAAGGACATTGGGCATCTTGCCCAACATGGCGCCTCCGCACTTCGCTTGAGTGCCCTTCACTACCTTCGGCTTGACATTGAAGGTCTTGAGCCACAAACCGAAGTGGGGCTGGATGCAGAGGAAGGCCTCGCACACGACGATAAACGCCGAGATGTTGAGGATGAAGTTCGGCGCCGGATCATGGAAATCTAGGCCGTAGTAGAACATGAGCCCCCGGACAAAGGGGTGAAGTGGAAAACCCAGTCTGCGGAGGAAGTGGGGAAGAAAAATGACCCTCTCATGGGGCCTAGGGGTGGGGATCAGCTGCCCCTCGTCGGGCAGCCGGTGCGCGATGTCGCCGGACAGGTAGCCGGCGCTGCATAGTCTTTCGATGTGCTCCTCCATAACGGAGGAGGTCATCCACTTGCCTCCCGCTCCGGACATAACTGGGGAAGGTTGAGACGAGATGTGCAGGCTTGGGCGCTGGAGCTCGAGTGCGCGGAGATGGATAAGCAAAGGAGGAAGAAGGCGTAGGTGAAAAGGTGAATCCTTATCCCTTATATGGGCGGGCGAAGTCTACGCGTCCCCCACCGGCCTGGTAAAACTCGCTTATCCCCCAAGCGTCACCATCAATGGCGCGGTTGGGTTACCCACGTCCGTATTGATGAGAATCCTGGATTAGGGGGAACACGATCTCTGCTTCGACAAGACGTGCCAAGGAAACCGCTTCGCTAAATGCGCTGAGGTGGTAGAGTAAAAACGATTCAAGTAATGGCTTGGTAGTGGCGTGACGTCATGCCGCAAAAAACGTCAGCAGATTGAACTTGTGTATATATTATTCTCTCTACGGTGGAATGTGGAATTTATTTTGCAGAGCCAGACACTATCCTGGTGTTCAAAATCTTCTATCATTCGGAGGAGGAACCCGCCTTGCAATGCCAAGCAATATACGTGCCGGACTTATCGTCATTGAAGCCTGGTTCAGGGGCTACTGAGGGAGTCCTGGATTAGGGGGTGTCCGGATAGCCGGACTACCATCATTAGCCGAACTATCATCGGCCGGACTATCATCATCGACCGGACTCCAAGACTATGAAGATACAAGATTGAAGACTTCGTCCCGTGTCCGGATGGGACTTTCCTTGGCGTGGAAGGCAAGCTTGGCGATACGGATATGTAGATCTCCTACCATTGTAACCGACTCTATGTAACCCTAGCCCTCTCCGATGTCTATATAAACCGGATGGCTCTAGTCCGTAGGACAACAACAACCATTACAATCATACCATAGGCTAGCTTCTAGGGTTTAGCCTCCTTGATCTCGTGGTAGATCCACTCTTGTAAACATCCACAATATCAATATCAATCAAGCAGGACGTAGGGTTTTACCTCCATCAAGAGGGCCCGAACCTGGGTAAAACATCGTGTCCCTTGTCTCCTGTTACCATCCGCCTAGACGCACAGTTCGGGACCCCCTACCCGAGATCCGCCGGTTTTGACACTGACAGTCGTCTTCAACCTTCTGCACACGCACGAATAAACATAGACACATAGCTACTATCAAATCCTATCATATTGGACAATTTAGGCCACAGATTGCGTTAGCTTCAAACATACAATTTGTTACCCTATTATTCATGAACCCATTCCACCGGAGTGCAGAAGTTATTGTATAGTAACAAAGGAGATGGAGAACAGGAGCTTGACCATAAGGAACGACTGGTCACACCATCAAGGAAACACCCGAGGGACACAGTATCGAGGTAATGCGAGTGAGCGGAGGAGTCTGCCGGGGGGGGGCACCATAGTTGTTTTGCTACCACGACGGGCTAGATCGAGATGCCATGGGGATGACCCGTCGCAGATGAATGGCTGCACTTTTGTATATCCAGTTCGTTTGGAGAGAAAGAATGAAGGAGAAGGAACGAAGGGTTATTATCACTTAGCGGTGGCAGCTCTCAGTAATCTTGCCCAACTATTGATCAGACGGGTGTAGACCACCGATCTATGCTGCATCAACGGCTAGGACAATTCGGGTGACGTGGCTTCATGAGAAGGCAAGAAAATCATCTAGTGGGGTGCCCCCATTTAGATATAGAAGATAAGTGAAGCAAAAGAGCATTCTACAAACACTATTAGGGAAAACGCTATACACAGAGGTATAGCAGTAGCGTTGGTCAAAACTCGGCGCTAGCGCTACTTAGTAGTAGCGCTTGTTGCAAAACCACGCTACAATCATTATTTTAGCAGTAGCGCGTCTCCACAGAAAAGCGCTACTACTAAAATTCTCTCACTGGTGCCGGTAGGCTAGGAATAGTAGTAGCGCTTCTCGCAGAAGCACGCTACTGCTAAAAACATTATAGCAGCGCGTTTCTTCTTTACAGCGCTACTGCTATGTAAAAGAAAATAAATAAAAAAATAAGTAGAAAAGTAAATGAAAATGAAAGAAATAGAAAAAGGAGAAATGAAAAAAAGAAAATGTAAAGAAAACAAAAGAAAAAGAGAAATAAAACAGAAAGGGTTAGCTGCAGCGCGTTTCTCTGGAACACGCTATAGCTATCTTAGCTATAGCGCGTTTCGTAAAAATGCGCTGCTGCTAGTTTGACTCAAATCCCGGCGGCCCTGGCTCAAAATTTCGCTAAGTCCTTCCTCCCCTCTCTACTCCCCCTGTCCCCCAACTGCTCCATCTCCGCCGTTGCCCTGCCGCTCGCCTTCGACCACACCGCCACCGCCGGAGGCCGCCTTCGACCACACCGCTGCCGCCCGCCGCCTTCGACCACACCGCCGCCGCCCGCCGCCTTCGACCACACCGCCGCCGCCCGAGGCCGCCCCCTCGACCTCACAGCCGCCGCCCGAGGCCGTCGTCGTCGACCTCACTGTCGCCTCGCTCGAGCTCGCCACCGCCGCCCTCGACCTCACTGCCGCTGCCCGAGCCAGAGCCTGCCCTCGCCGTCGACCGTAAGGCTATGCCTCTCCTGTCCCTACCCTCCTATTTCTGTCTGCTAGGGCAATTATATATATGTGTTGATACTGTGTTGATGTTCATATGAACCCTAGGTGTTCATATGAACCCTAGATTTTTTTAGGGCAGTAGGCATTTTATAGCATTTAGAAAAAATGATTTGCAATTTTTTTAGGAAATTAGCTAGGGCAATTTTTATGAAAATTCCTAAACAGTAATTCCATTTAGCTTTAAACTAATAGAGGGTATATAAATAATAGTAGCATTTAGATTTAAATTAATAGAGGGTATAAACAAAAAACACTTAGCTATAAAAAAATATTTTGACTATGGACCTGAATTTGTTCCAAACTTCATTCAAATGAAATTTGAATTATTTGGACTATGGACCTGAATATTTTTGAAGAAATTGGGTGTAGATACTAAGGTCTTGCTGTGGAAATTCTGGTGAGGTCAAAAGGGTTAGAGAAAATGTAGTTCCTAGACTTTTAGCTTGAGACAAAAAACAAAAGTATTTAGCTATAAATAAAAAACAGTAGCTATGGCATTTAGCTATAAACAAAAAACAGAATTGTTTTTTCTTTTCAAAAACTTGGTCAAACAGAATAGTAGCTATATGTCATTGATGTTCATTTGCATATTCCATTATTGTTGATTATATCTTTTCATTTAAGATGCCATGTTATATAGTGTTTGCTCATGTTATATCTTTTCATTGAAGTTGTTCGATTGTGCCCAAGTGGCTTTGTTGTTTCCGGGGAATGATGCTGAGTGGCCTATGTTTTGCCGGAATGTTGATTCATTTCTGTTCCGGCAAATTTCAGGTTCTCGATTTGTCCACTGTTTAGCAAAGGTCATGCCGAAAGGCATGACTTGTGCTACAAACTAGGACATATCGAGTGCCCGGGATTTGCCGCACCAGGAAGGAGTCAACATTCCTGCAAAACAATAGTCCCTTTTTATGTCATTATTCATTTTATTAGGTCTACAATTAATTGACTAGATTTAATCATAGGAAACATGGCTAGCAACGATGAAGGACAGGGTTCTGGTGATTGCGACGACGTCTACCTGGCGGCAGATGAATATTTTAGCCTTACCGACAATCAACCGATGTTGTTGCTGGGCCCACCGGTGGCATCGGGGACTGAGACCGACACGCAGACCGGTGCTAAGACTGAGACCGGCGCTGAGATTCAGACCGGCATCGAGACCGGCGCTGAGACTGGTGCTTCCACGGGGAGCGGAGCCGGTGTAGAACCGAAAGCAAAGAGGCAACGGCTTCCTAACAAACTCAGGACTACTAGGTTGGTGGTCACGGAGGTGGACGATGACATTTTTGAGCCAAAGGCGCCCGAGGAAGCTCGCTCGTGCTATGACAATCAAATAGGCTGCATCGTACGGACAACCGCCACCAACAATGATGAGAAACTACAGAAGATAGAAAATATGAGGAGCTCCCTCCTAAAGAAGTTTCACCAGATATTCTTGTTCCCTGGCCGGAATGAGAAGGATTATGAAGATCCAGACGAGGACCCGGCAATGAAGAAGATAAACAAACACGCCATGACCAAGTTCAGCAACGCGTTGGCCTCCTGTAAAACTCGAGTGAAAGCAAGGATCATCGACAAGAAGGAACCCTACTCCTAGATTGTATAGGATAATCCGACAATCACGGAAGACCAGTTTCAAATATTCAAGGAGGCTTGCGAGGCCGGAGCTACCAAAAAAAAGTCTAAGTACATGAAGGGTCTTCAACAGAGGAACATTGGGAGCCACCACCTCGGAAGCCGTGGTTACGGCGGAAAGAGGTCCAAATGGGCCAAGGAGGACGCGGAAGCCGCGAGTCTGGTCATCCCAGACCCCTTGGCGGATTTCACCGTCCCGCAGGAGCATGATGCCCTGAGGGCCCGGCACCGTTGGGACCAAGTGAAGAAGGTTGACGAGACAACACCGGTCATTACGGAGTTCATGAGACTGCTGGTAATTTTAGTTTCTGATCAATTCGACTGCACACATTAGTCATATTTGTAAACGATCCTTGTGCCTTTTGCAGAGAGAGCAGCACCGGATTGCGACCGAAAGCGACTCGCCGTCTGAGGCATTGGCGAGGCCCAAGTGGAACACTCCATTCAACCGGGCGTTGAACATATTGAAACGACAACCAGTGGATACTCGACCGTCGTATGGACGCGTGCACGGTGTCGGAGACGGCGCCACGTGGCGTGAGACCATGAAGGAGAGAAAGGAAAGACGGAGGTTAACTGAAGAAAACATCGTCAAGAAGGTTGAGATTGCGGTTGAGAAGAAATCATCTCAGACAGTTGCAACAGCGGTAGCTGCCACAAAACAGGCGGTTGCAGATTTGTCTACTTCCTTGGTGACGGGCGTTATCACTTGGACAAGGAAAAATCCAGAAAAAAATGCAGAGGACTTTCCCCTTGCTGACTTCTTGGGAGCACCTGCTCCCGCACCGCCTCCCGCACCTGCTCCCGCACCTGCTCCCGCACCGGATGTGCTCGGCGGTGCTCCGTCTTTGGCTGAGCTCGACACCCTCACGGTATCTGTCACACCGGCCCCCTTCAATATAAATGTATAATCTCCCGTTTTCGTTGCCTTTCGGATGTCTCACGTCACAGACTTTTCTTTGCAGGACGACGAAACCCCGTGCACCATATTGTACACCATCGGCGACCAGAAGGTGTCCGTGGGGAAGGCGACGATAATGAAGCCGAAGGAACCATTGTTCCACAGCCGGACGATCCCCTCGAACGTCTTCAAGGTTTCCATGGCCAGTGTCGAACCGGGCCACGAGAATTTGCCTCCTCCAACACTACTGGTGGATGACGAGGAGACACCGTGGCGGCTTGGTGATTGTTGCAATGGGTGGGTCCTGTTGTGGCCAAAGAGTCTGCTTCGTCTGGAGGCGGCCGGGAGCACACCCACGAGCACGCAACCTCAGCAAGGTATGAACATCAACACCCCACCTACCCAATTAGCGTCAGGTGTCGGGTTGGGTGATAGCGGACGGGGTAAGGAGGAGGCTCCATTAGTCGCTGACGACGTCGCCATGGATGAGGATGAGGATGACGATGGCGCTGAACAATATGTCTATACTGGTGCCTCCTCATGGTTTGAGCGTCATGAGTTGGTGCCTGAATTACCGTCTCAACGTGTTATTGACGACCTTCCGGTAGTAAAGAAGTCTAGGAAGAGAGCGAGGAAAGGCAAAAAAGCTGATTCTATGATCCAGCCGCCTCAGCAGCCTCGGCTTCAGGACCGTATAGATATCCCCGATGCGGATAAATGGCATATCCATGGTTAACCAATCCTACCTGCAACAGCGCTACGGACCAGATTCGGCTATCTAAGGAGACTTCATGACGATGTGCTGCGGGTAGAGAAATGCCTCATCGCCTCGAAAGATCCAGGATACCCACTCTACGTGGTTAACGTTCCGCGGCAAATGTCATACGTCGACAGCTTCCTTGCGGATAAGTTCTTCCTCCGATTCGATTACATATTCGACATGTTTCACGTGAAGAAGCTGGATTTTACGTTTGTCCGCCTTTATGCCTTGCACATGAACTACATCATTGGGGTTGAGCAGATACGTCATATCTGTGTCGCTGACCCGTACTACATGCACGAGGGCTTCTTGGGAGTCTGTGCAGAGCAGCGTGAATACGCGAGGGATTACATCGTCAGTTTCATGCTCGCCAGTAAGGACAAGGAGGCGATTCTCGTGCCTTATCATCCCGTGTAAGTCAATCGCGCTGCTATCCTTCCTTCGATTTCAATAATTCATTTGCACAGTGGAAGCTAATTAATTTGAGGTGTACTTATTTTGCGCAGCGGCGGGCGCGCCGTCCTCATCATCCTCTACCCCTGATTCTCCCACGCTCTTTACTTGGACTCGTCGAAGAACATTCACAAAAAGGATTACACCCACAGCAAAGATGTTATCGACAGTGCTATGTTTTACTACCAAGCAAGGAGTGGAGAGGTTAGGGACAAGAAGAGAAGGGGCGGCAGGGCCGCCTTTAGCCATAAGACCGACTTCTGCTGCATCCAGCAACCGAACGATTCTCTTAATGATGGATTCTATGTCCTACACCACATGCTGGAGTACAGACGGGATCACCAGAACCTTCACATGTCACTTAGATCTGGTGATGCCCATATTCCGCAATGGGCAAAGGATATAGGAGATATCGAGGATCATCGACTTCGAGCTGAGTTCTATAACATCCAACGCGAACTTGCCCAAATCATCATGAAAGAGGTCGTCGGAAAAACAGGGATGTTCTACGGAGGACAAATGTCGCGGGAAGACGTCCGAACATGCATAGCCTCTCAGCGTCTCGACATGAAGCCTTTCACTAAGCTCGGGGACTATCTCCCTGACCTCGATGGATGGCACGGCATGTTGGAGTGATTGTCGATATATGACAATGTGTCTGTTTAGTCCATACTTTCTGTATGACAAAACTTTGAGTTATGCACAGTGAAACTTTATTTGTGATGTAATTAAACCGTCCTCCTCCTCAACTAGCGAAGATCACTCTAGTTAGGGCATTTTGGTTACGATGAACTTTGTTATTTATGCTTATGATATGTTGTTTCTATTTTTGTCAAGTCTGCCTCTTTCTGTTGCTCAACTATATATGTTGCATATCATCTACTCATGTGACGATGCAGGTGCATAGATCATCGATGACGAAGAAGTGCTACGCCAGGAGTATATATACGATGAGTGGCCGGAGTGTCAGGCCCAGGTGTTGCCGGTTTCCGGTTTCCGAGCGACGGGCAGTAGTTAGTTTAGGTTCACGCTAATGCGAGAGAGGGATACAAACTCATGTACTCAAAGTGATAGCTCTTCTCGCGTATACCATTGTTTAGATGGATGACGTTGTATTTGCAAGTAATCAAGGACTTGTATCACTATTTTCGAGATGATGACGAGAGACCACTTTGTGTTGGATGATGATTATGATGAGACTATTTGTATGTATATGCTATGATTATATTCGTGGTCTCGCAGGCATTTGTATGTGTCTCATGATGTCATTTATATGTGCTAAAGATTCTTCTATAAAGCCTGTTCAAATACAAAACAAATATGCCCAAAAAAACAAAAAACCTATTAAATTAGCAGTAGCGAGTGTATAGAAGTTAGCAGCAGCGCCTCTATAGCAGTAGCGCGTTGCTGCAAAGGGCGCTAGAGCTACTAGCAGTAGCGTGCTCCCAGTAACCGCGCTGCTGCTACACTTGTGTAGCAGTAGCGCCGGTGACCACGCGCTACTGCTATATGTTAGCTGTAGCGCCTTATTAGTAGCGCCCCACCCCGCGCTACTGATACACCAAAAACCCGCGTTGCTGCTAGCCTTTTCCCTAGTAGTGAAATGGCGGGTTTCTATGTGAAGAGAAACATGCAATCCAAACTTCAAATGATATAAGTGAAGCACATGAAGCATTCTATAAAGCCATACTCAAAAGATATAAGTGAAGTGCAATGAGCATTCTATAAATCAACCAAGGACTATCTCATACCAGTATGGTGCATAAAAGAAAAGAGAAAACTAAATGCAAAAGACGCTCCAAGATTTGCACATATCACATAAATGAAACGAATCCGAAAACATACTGATACTTGTTGAAGAAAGATGGGATGCCTTCCGGGGAATCCCCAAGCTTAGACGCTTGAGTATCCTTGAATATTTACTTGGGGTGCCTTGGGCATCCCAAAGCTTTAGCTCTTGCCTCTCCTCCTTCTCCTCATATCGAGGCCTCCTCGATCTTCAAACACTTCATCCACACAAAACTTCAACAGAAAACTCGGTAAGATACGTTAGTATAATAAAGCAAATCAGTAGTCTAATATTGTTGCAAACCAATTCATATTTTGTTTTTGCATTGTAGCTACTGTAATGTAACTTTTCCATGGCTTAATCCACTGATAGAAATTGATAGTTTCATCAAAACAAGCAAACTATGCATCAAAAACAGAATCTGTCTTAAACAGGGCAGTCTGTAGTAGTATGAACATTCACCATACTTCTGGTACAACACAAATTCTGCCAAAATTAGTAAAAATATATAATTTGTATAGAAAGACAGTGCAAAAAGTTTTAGAATCGTTTGACATTCCAGTAAAAAAATGTAAAAGCACGCACTACAGCCAAAGTTTCTGTCCTGCACCGCACAAACCAACAAGCATTGTAAACATCCTAAAGGGGATAACTAATTTTTTTGAAAAGATTCTATAATCAAGATTCACAAAGTTTCCGTGAGCATGAACATAGTTCAAGGCTATCTCCCACTTTAACAATGCTCGTCTTTCTCACTTTCGCTTTTCTTTTTGAAAAGTTTTGGGTTCCCCTCTTTATTTTTTTTGGTTTTTAAACTTTATGAAAGCACTCAATAGAAATAAATGACTCTCTAAAACTTCCGGATTGTCTCCCTGGCAGCGGTTTCTTTAATGCCATTAAGTTAGGCATATAGTGCTCAAGTAATGGATCCACCCGGATCCCTAGGTATATCAAAGCCAATTTTAATTAACAATGATTTGTGATTTAGTAGTGAGCACAAAGTAACATATATCATGTAATGACGAAGTCTAACTCTCTTCCTATGCATCGGCATGTCATAAAAGAACAATTCAGGCACACAAAGTAAAGGCCAATGCATAGTATAAACAGGTTCTTGCAATTTTATCATATTGGAAACGTAGAGAGGTGGAGATATAGTTCCTATCTCATAATAATTGCAAGTAGGAGCAGAAAGCACATGCATATTATATCTATCAAAATCATTATGTGCAACGGTAAAATGCAACCCAAAAATAGAATCCTTAATAAGAGCAAACTTCTCCGATATAGTGTAGTTTGGAGAATTCAAAAAGATAATAGGACTATTATGTGTGGGTGTAATAGCAACTATTTCATGTTTAACATAAGGAACTATAGCAAGTTCATCTCCATAAGCATCATTCATATTGGCATCATGGCCACAAGAATAGCAAGCATCATCAAAAAGGGGTATTTCAAGAGAATCAACGGGATCATAACAATCATCATAGCAATCATCCTTCAGTAAGCACAAAGGGAAATTAAACAATGTATGAGTTGAAGAGTTACTCTCATTATAAGGTGGGCACAGGTGATCAATCCGCTCTTCTTCCTTTTGTTCTTCGCTCTCCTCCTCATCTTTTTCATCCAATGAGCTCACAGTTTCATCAATTTCTTCTTCCATAGACTCCTGCAAAATATTAGTCTCTTCTTGGACAGCGGAAGAGTCCTCAATATATGGTTTAACATAGGCATTAGAAGCATAATGCTCATAACAATATTGAAGTATGGCAAAAATTTCAGATTTGTAAAGAGTAGCATCATACTTTTCAATCAAACAAGCAATTTCATAAGCACACTTAAAAGCAACAAATTCTTCAATTTGTTGAACATCATAGTAATTCTAAACACCCTTAGCATACGATGATACGATTCCATTATCACTAAACTCACATTGATAGGGAAGGTGTTTCTTAGGGTTTTCAGAACAACAAGTAAAATAATATATTTCACATATATTCCAAGCATAGCATTGCAAACGATGAATTTGATCTAGTAAAAGTTTCCCTTTTTGAGATAAGCGGTGTCGCACATAACAAGCATGCTCATCTAAAGATTTGCCCTGAAGTAAGCTAGTTGGGGTTTCAGCACGAGCACATAGGGATCAAAGATGATCCAAGTAAAAAGGTTCAGGAGTGTGATAGATTTTGAGTGGTTCTTCAACCATTGGTGTAGTAGGTACAACTATTTTTTTGGTATTTTCTGTTTCCTACCCATAACTAAAGATAGAAAACATCTAAGAATAGCAAATAAAAATTACTTAGTGATAAAGCAAACAAGCACACATGAGAATATTCACCCCACGCTATGACTCCCCGGCAACGGCGCCAGAAAAAGGTCTTGATAACCCACAAGTATAGGGGATCAATTGTGCCCTCACGCGCCGGATGAGGCAGAGTGCTCGTTGGAGGAGGCGAAGAAGAAGCCGGAGTGCCGTCATGCGTCGGAGGAGGTGGATGAGGAGGCGGAGTGCCCTGATCACTCGCCGAAGGAGGAGACGGAGGAGGAGGCGGAGTGCCTTGACTCACCGGAGGAGGAGGCGTCCAGTTTGGAAGCTTGATGTACTCCTTCCTCCATAGACATGTACTCCATAAAGCAGCTCTCAGATGAATCTCCCCTTCCCCGGTAGGGTGGTCAAGCTCCAGCTCATGAAATCCCTCCATTATTTCATCCACCGTCATGATAACCCACAAGTATAGGGGATGAATTGTAGCCTCTATCAATAAGTAAGAGTGTCAATAAGTAAGAGCTAAAGGTAGAACAAATATTCCCTCAAGTTCTATCGACCACCGATACAACTCTACGCACGCTTAACGTTCGCTTTACCTAAAACAAGTATGAAACTAGAAGGACTTTGTAGGTTTTGTTGGGTAGGTTTGCAAGAATATAAAGAGCACGTAATTATAAACTAGGGGTTGTTTAGATAAATAAGAAATAAAGTTAGTATAGCAAGTGTGGAAATGTTGTGGTAGGAGTTGCGAAATTGTCCCTAAGCAATTGACTACTTTAATAGAACGATAGCAAGTGTTATGTGGGAGAGGCCACTACTAGCATGTCATCCCTGACTTGGAATTCTATGCACTTATGATTGGAACTATTATCAAGCGTCCGCAACTACTGACGTTCATTAAGGTAAAACCCAACCATAGCATTAAGATATATTGGTCCCTCTTCAATCCCGTATGCATCAATTTCTATGCTAGGTTGAAGCTTCTATCACTCTTGCCCTCCAATACATAGTCCTATAACCATACAACTAACCCTATGGTGTGATCCACGCACACGTTCATATGACGGGCAGCAAAGGACAGCAACATAACCACATGCAAATTAAACCAATCATAGCAATTCATCAATTACCGATAGGACAACGAAAATCTACTTAGACATCATAGGATGGCAACACATCATTGGATAATAATATGAAGCATAAAGCACCATGTTCAAGTAGAGGGTACAACGGGTTGCGGGAGAGTGGACTGCTGAATATAGATGGGGGAAGGTGATGGAGACGTTGGTGAAGATGACAGTGGTGTTGGTGTAGATTGCTGTGATGATGATTGCCCCGACGGTGTTCCGGCGCCACCGAGAGAGAGGGGAGAGCCCTCCTCCTTCTTCTTCTTCTTCCCTGACCTTCTCCCTTGATGGGAGAAGGGTTTCCCCTCTGGTCCATGGTCTCCATGGTGTGGGAGGGGAGAGAGCCCCTCCGAGATTGGATCTGCCCCTCTGTCTCTCTCTGTTTCTGCGTTCCTGATTCTGCCCTTACCGTTTCTTATATTCCCGGAGATCCGTAACTCCGATTGGGTTGTCCTTTGGACACGATTTCTATATGGATATTTGCTTTCTTGCGGCAAAAGAAGGGCACCAACCACCTTACGGGGTGGCCACGAGGGCCCAGGTCGCGCCTAACCCCCTGTTGCACGCCCCTGCCTCTTAGCCCTCTCGGGCATCGTCTCGCGTTGATTCTTCTTCCCAAAAATTCATAAATATTCCAAAAAAAATCTCCATCTGTTTTTATTCCGTTTGGACTCTGTTTGATATGGGTTTTCTGCGAAACATAAAACATGCAACAGACAGGAAGTGGCACTGGGACTGGATCAATATGTTAGTCCCAAAAATAGTATAAAAAGTTGCCAAAAGTATATGAAAGTTGAATAATATTGGCATGGAACAATAAAAAATTATAGATACGACGGAGATGTATCACGTCACAACAGCATAGCCATGTAGAATCGTACGGCAGTGAAAAGTCCCGTCATCTATAGGCGGTGCAACAGAGCCGAGAGCCGCCTTCAAAGTCAGGTTCTGGCATTTTGTCATAAGCTAGCAATGTTGAGCCTCCATGATAGTATCCACGGGGTAGCGAGGAGCCGTCAAATCAGGCTGGGCTAGCTTCATAGAAGCCATGCTGCTTCTCCGCTAAGATGGCGGGGTAGCTTCGAGTCGCTGAGATGGTTGGCCGGCAGCTGTAAATTCGTCTAGCTTCGCTAATCTTGCTTTGACCAACTGCATTTTTCTCTGCTCCGCTTTCCTCTTTCTCTCTCGCTTTCTGTAACCGCCTGCGTCGGGGAACCCATGCACCCACGCAACAGAGCCTGATGTGCCTCGTGTTCGTCCAGGGTGCTCAGGATTCCTGAGGGCCTTAGACAACTCGTCCTTCTCTCTGTTAGGAATGAACGTCCCTTTCTGCGCTGCGGTGATATAATTCTGAAGCTTCTTGACGGTTATTGCAAGTTGCTCGTCCGTCCAACAACACTCCCCTGTTTTTGGGTCCAAAGTTCCCCCAACCCCGAAGAACCAAGTCCTTGAACGGTCTAGCCAGTTCAGTGTCGCTGATTGTACCCCTTTAGCAATCAGGTCTTTCCCAGCTTTGTCCCACAATGGTCGGGCTTTGAGGTAGCCACCTAACACCGTGTGATGGTGATACAGCTTCTTTACAACATTTTTCTTGTTTGTCTCTGACATTTTCTTACCCTTTTCCGATGTCTTGTAGGACACAAATGCGGGCCAATGATGTCTTCTCAAAACGGCTGGTGAATTTTGGAGTCTTCCCTTTGTCGACAAAGTTTGTGTTCAACTCTTTCTTCCACCTCCTGAATAGATCTGCCTTCTTCTTAAGAGCATACGACTTGACCTTTGGCTCTATAACTGGCTTATCCGGATCCTCCTCTGGCGGTAGGGTGAAATTTGCCTTGAGCGAGGTCCAAAGATCAGCTTTCTGTCTATCATTAACATAAGAAACTTCAGGGTCGTCGACCTTAGTCGGCTTATTCCATTGCTGGATGCTGATCGGGATGGTGTCCGTAACAATAGCTCCACACTGATCAACAAATGCGTCCTTGGTCTGCTTGGGTTCAATCGGTTGGTCATCGCCTGTGATTTCTGTGATCGTGAACCTTTCATCCTGGCGTAATCTTTTCTTCGGGCCTCGTCTTGTTACAGAAGTTTGGCTCGATCCAGAGAGCTATAAAAGAAGAAAGAAGCGTTAATATATGTAGATACCAAAACAATTAATGCATCAATTAGTCAGCACATGCTTAATTAATATATATATATATATATGCCTCACCGGACTTTGCAACAGCTACCTCCTCCGTTCGGTACTAGAGCCGTCATCATGATCTCCTTCTTCCTCCGCCATTCGGTCACCAGAGCCGCCATGATCATGTCCTTCCTCCTCCATTGTTCGATCACCGGAGCCGTCATCCTCTCCTTCCTGACCATCGGTGTCGTTGAGATACGACAAGACATCACGTCCGTCACGGATTATGTCCCCCAACAACTCTTCTTGTTCCAAGTCTCTTTGATCCATAGTTTCTACAAATATTACAACATGGCAATTAATATACAAACATGAGATATGGATATATTAGTGGCAAACATAACCTAGCTAATATCATAACAAGGAATCATATTAGTGGCCTCCACGCTTCTACGGTTTGGGGTGGCCTCTACAATGGTTCAAAGGTTTGGGGTACGGTGGCCTCGACAATGCTTCTAGGGTTTGGGGAGAGGGGTGGCCTTGAAAACGCTTTTTCAGTCCCGGTTTGGCGAGAGGGGGTTGATTGATCGACGTCACCTGCTACCTCTTGAGCTTGCGTTGGTTTTCCCTTGAAGAGGAAAGGGTGATGTAGCAAAGTAGCATACGTATTTCCCTTAGTTTTGAGAACAAAGGTATCAATCCAGTAGGAGACAACGCACAAGTCACCGAATACCTGCACAAACAATCAACAACTTGCACCGAACGTGATAAAGGGGTTGTCAATCCCTTCATAGTCACTTGCAATAGTGAGATCTGATATGGATAAACGGTAAGGTAAATATTTTTGCTATTTTTGGTTTATAGATTGGAAAGTAAAGATTGCAAAATAGTAGATTGGAAACTGGCAAGATGTAAACGAGATTTAATAATATGGAAAAGAGACCCGGGGGGCATAGGTTTCACTAGTGGCTTCTCTCAATATAGCAAATATTACGGTGGTGAACATATTACTACCGAGCAATTGATAGAAAAGCGCATAGTTATGACGATATCTAAGGAAATGATCATGAACATAGGCATCACATTTGTGTCAAGTAGACCGACTCCTTCCTGCATCTACTATTATTACTCCACACATCGACCGCTATCCAGCATGCATCTAGAGTATTAAGTTCATAAAGAACCGAGTAATGCATTAAGAAAGATGACATGATGTAGAGGAATTAACTCAAGCAATATGATGAAAACCCATCTTGTTATCCTCGATGGCAACAATACAATACGTGCCTTGCTGCCCCTACTATCACTGGGAAAGGACACCGCAAGATTAAACCCAAAGCTAAGCACTTCTCCCATTGCAAGAAAGATCAATCTAGTAGGCCAAACTAAACCGATAATTCGAAGAGACTTGCAATGATATCAAATCATTCATATAAGAATTCAGAGAAGAACCAAATAATATTCATAGATAATCTTGATCATAAATCCACAATTCATCGGATCTCGGCAAACACACCGCAAAAAAGTATTACATCGAATAGTTCTCCAAGAACATCGAGGACACCATGGTATTGAGAATCAAAGAGAGAGAAGAAGCTATCTAGCTAATAACCATGGATCCGAAGGTCTCAGGTAAACTACTCACGCTTCATCGAAGAGGTAATGGTGTTGATGTAGAAGCCCTCCATGATCGAATCCCCCTCCAGCAGGATGGTAGAAAAGGTCCCTAGATGGGATCTCATGGGTACAGAAGGTTCCGGTGGTGGAGAAGTGGTTTTGTGAATCTCCTGGATGTTTTTAGGGTATAAGAGTATATATAGGCAAAGGAACTAGGCCAGGGGATCCACGAGGGGCCCACGAGGGTGGGGTCGCGCCCTACCCCTAGGCGCACCCTCCTGCCTCGTGGCTTCCTTGTTGCGTCTCCGACTTCACCTCCAAGTCTTCTGATTTGCTTTTGGTCCAAGAAAGATCATCGCGAAGGTTTCATTCCGTTTGGTATTCCTTTTCTGCAAAACTCTAAAATAGGCAAAAAAATAGAAACTGGCACTAGGCCCTCGGTTAATAGGTTAGTCTGAAAAATAATATAAAATAACATATAAATGCCCATTAAACATCCAAAACAGATAATATAATAGCATGGAACAATCTAAAATTATAGTTACGTTGGAGACGTATCAAGCATCTCCAAGCTTAATTCCTGCTCGTCGTCGAGTAGGTAAATGATAAAAACAGAATTTTTGATGTGGAATGCTACCTAACATATTTATCCATGTAATTTTCTTTATTGTGGCATGAATGTTCAGATCCAAAAGATTCAAGACAAAAGTTTAATATTAACATAAAAACAATAATACTTCAAGCATACTAACAAAGCAATCATGTCTTCTCAAAATAACTTGGCCAAAGAAAGTTATCCTTGCAAAATCATATAGTCTGGCTATGCTCTATCTTCATCACACAAAATATTTAAATCATGCACAACCCCGGTTTCAGCCAAGCAATTATTTCATACTTGAGTATTTTCAAACTTGTTCAATCTTCACGCAATACATGAGCGTGAGCCATGGACATAGCACTATAGGTGGAATAGAATGGTGGTTGTGGAGAAGACAAAAAGGAGAAGATACTCCCACATCCACTAGGCATATCAACGGGCTATGGAGATGCCCATCAATAGATCTCAATGTGAGTGAGTAGGGATTGCCATGCAACGGATGCACTAGAGCTATAAGTGTATGAAAGCTCAAAAAGAAACTAAGTGGGTGTGCATCCAACCTGCTTGCTCATGAAGACCTAGGGCACTTTGAGGAAGACCATCGTTGGAATATACAAGGCAAGTTCTATAATGAAAATTCCCACTAGTATATGAAAGTGACAACATAGGAGACTCTCTATCATGAAGATCATGGTGCTACTTTGAAGCACAAGTGTCGAAAAAGGATAGTAACATTGCCCCTTCTCTCTTTTTCTCTCATATTTTTTTATTTTATTTTATATGGGCCTTCTCTGTTTTTATGGCCTCATTTATTTTTTATTTTTCGTCCGGAGTCTCATCCAAACTTGTGGGGGAATCACAGTCTCCATCATCCTTTCCTCAGATGGGACAATTCTCTAATAATGAAGATCATCGCACTTCTATTTACTTACAACTAAAGAATTACAACTCAATGCTTAGAACAAAATATGACTCTATGTGAATGCCTCCGACGGTGTACTGGGATGTGCAATGATTCAGGAGTGACATGTATGAAAAAATTATGAACGGTGGCTTTGCCACAAATACAATGTCAACTACATGATCATGCAAAGCAATATGACAATGATGAAGCGTGTCATAATAAACGGAACGGTGGAAAGTTGCACGGCAATATATCTCAGAGTGACTATGGAAATGCCATAATAGGTAGGTATGGTGGCTGTTTTGAGGAAGGTAATGGTGGGTGTTATGGTACCGGCGAAAGTTGTGCGACATAAGAGAGGCTAGCAATGGTGGAAGGGTGAGAGTGCGTATAATCCATGGACTCAACATTAGTCATAAAGAACTCACATACTTATTGCAAAAATCTACAAGTCATCAAAACAAAGTACTACACGCATGCTCCTAGGGGAAGGGTTGGTAGGAGTTAACCATCGCGCGATCACGGCCTCCACTCATAAGGAATACAATCAATAAATAAATCATGCTCCAACTTCATCACATAATGGTTCACTATACGTGCATGCTACGGGAATCACAAACTTTAACACAAGTATCTCTCAAATTCATAATTACTCCAGTAGCATGACTCTAATATCACCATCTTCATATCTCAAAACAATCATAAAGAATCAAACTTATCATAGTATTCAATGCACTTTATATGAAAGGTTTTATTATATTCATCTTGGAAGCCCATCATATTAGGACTAATTTTATAACCAAAGCAAATTACCATGCTATTCTAAAAGACTCTAAAAATAATATAAGTGAAACATGAGAGTTCAACAATTTATTTAAAATAAAACTACCGTTATGCTCGAAAAAGATATAAGTGAAGCACTAGAGCAATATTGTCTAGCTCAAAAGATATAAGTGAAGCATATAGAGTATTCTAATAAATCATGATTCATGTGTGTCTCTCCCAAAAGGTGTATATAGCAAGGATAATTGTGGTAAATTAAAAAGCATGGACTCAAATCATACAAGACGCTCCAAGCAAAACACATATCATGTGGTGAATAAAAATATAGCCTCAAGTAAAGTTACCGATAGACGAAGATGAAAGAGGGGATGCCTTCCGGGGCATCCCCAAGCTTAGGCATTTGGTTGTCCTTGAATTTTACCTTGGGGTGCCTTGGTAATCCCCAATCTTAGGCTCTTGCCACTCCTTATTCCATAGTCCATCAAATCCTTACCAAAAACTTGAAAACTTCACAACACAAAACTCAACAGAAAATCTCATGAGCTCCGTTAGTATAAGAAAATAAATCACCACTTTAAGGTACTGTTTCAAACGCATTATTTATTTATATTGGTTTAATATCTACTTTATTCCAACTTCTCCATGGTTCATACCCCCCGATACTACTCATAGATTCATCAAAATAAGCAAACAACACGCGAAAAACAGAATCTGTCAAAAACAGAACAATCTGTACTAATCTGTAACTCTCAAATACTTCTGTAACTCCAAAAATTCTGATATAAATTGGTTGACGTGATATATTTGTCTATTAATATTTTGAGAAAAGAATTAACTTAAAATCGCTCTTCTGTTAAAAATGACAACTAATCTCATGAGCGCAAAGTTTCTAGTTTTCAGCAAGATAAAATTAACTTTCACCCAAGTCTTCCCAAAGGTTCTACTTGGCACAAACACTAATTAAAACTTAAAACCACATATAACCATAGGCTAGATAGATTATTTATTACTAAACAGGAGCAAAAAGTAAAGAACAAAAATAAAATTGGGTTGCCTCCCAACAAGCGCTATCGTTTAACACCCCTAGCTAGGCAAAAAAACACAAATATATCTAGGTATTGCCATCTTTGGTATGCAATCCATAAGTGGCTCTCATAATAGATTCATAAGGCAATTTAATTTTCTTCCTAGGAAAGTGTTCCATGCCTTTCCTTAACCAAAATTGGAATCTAATGTTTCCTTCTTTCATATCAATAATTGCACCGATTGTTTGAAGGAAAGGTCTACCAAGAATATTAGGACATGTAAGATTGCAATCTATATCAAGAACAATGAAATCTACGGGCACATAATTCCTATTTTAAACAATAAGAACATCATTAATCCTACCCATAGGTTTCTTAATGGTGGAATCCGCAAGATGCAAATTTAAAGAACAATCATCAAATTCATGGAAACCTAGCACATCACACAAAGTTTTTGGAATCATGGAAACACTAGCACCCGAATCAAACAAAGCATATTGCATCATAGCACCCAAATCAATCTTTAATCTTAATCTTAATAGTAGGTTCCCACTCATCATAAAGTTTTCTAGGGATAGAAACTTCTAGTTCAAGCTTTTATTCAAAATATTGCATCATAGCATCAACAATATGTTTAGTAAAAGCTTTGTTTTGATTATAAGCATGAGGGGAATTTAACACGGATTGCAATAAGGAATTACAATCTATTAAAGAACAATTATAATAATTAAATTACTTGAAATCCAAAATACCGGGTTCATTGGTACCTAAAGTTTGACCTCTTCAATCCCACTTTTATCAATTTTTGCATCTAGACCTAAAAACTCTGAATCATTGCGACGCCTTTTAACTAAAGTTGACTCATCTCCAGTCCCATATTTATCAAGATTCATATTGGAAAACAAAGATTTAATAGGAGTCACATCAATCACTTTTAGATCTTCATAATTATTATTCAGAGACTCTAGTTTAGCGGCCATCTTATCAACCAAAGTGGCTTGTTTATCAGAAATTTGGCCTACTAAATTTTCAAGATGAGCAAACTGAGATTTCAAACCATAAATTGTTTAGACATGTCATCGAGCTCTTTATTCATATACTCCATAAAACTTTTTTGTTCTTTAAGCTCGTTTCTGAAGAAATTATTATACTCAAATTGCAATAACATAAAGCTTCTAACTTTGTTTTCAATCTCTTCCAACCTCCTAAGGTGAGGATCAACGCTTTTTGGCAGAGCCATCAAAGCAAGCAGGCACACCAACACACAAGCATGAAATAAGCAAGCGAAAAGAGAAGAATGGAAGAGGGGTGAAGAAAAGGCAAAGGTTTTCAAAAATCGTTTTAGAAGTGGGTGAGAGGAAAACGAGAGGTGAATGGCGAATAATTTAATGCAAGGGAGAAGACTTTATGATGGGAACTCGGTATGGCTTGACTTGACGTAGATCTCCCAGGCAACGGCGCCAAAAATCCTTCTTGCTACCTGTTGATCTTGCGTTGGTTTTCCCTTGAAGAGAAAAGGGTGATGCATCAAAGTAGTGTAAGTATTTCCCTCAGTTTTGAGGACCAAGGTATCAATCCAGTAGGAGACAACGCACAAGTCACCGAATACCTTCACAAACAATCAACAACTTGCACCCAACACGATAAAGGGGTTGTCAATCCCTTCACGATCACTTGCAAAAGTGAGATCTGGTAGAGATAGATAAACGGTAAGGTAAATATTTTTGGTATTTTTGGTTTATAGATTGGAAAGTAAAGATTGCAAAATAGTAGATCGGAAACTAGCAAGATGTAAACGAGATTTAATAATATGGAAAAGAGACCCGGGGGGCATAAGTTTCACTAGTGGCTTCTTTCAATATACCAAATATTACGGTGGGTGAACAAATTACTGCCGAGCAATTGATAGAAAAGCGCATAGTTATGACGACATCTAAGGCAATGATCATGAACATAGGCATCACGTCTGTGTCAAGTAGACCGACTCCTGCCTGCATCTACTACTATTACTCCTCACATCGACCGCTATCCAGCATGCATCTAGAGTATTAAGTTCATAAAGAACGGAGTAACGCATTAAGAAAGATGACATGATGGAGAGGAATTAACTCAAGCAATATGATGAAAACCCCATCTTGTTATGCTCGAAGGGAACAATACAATACGTGCCTTGTTGCCCCTACTGTCACTGGGAAAGGACACCACAAGATTAAACCCAAAGCTAAGCACTTCTCCCATTGCAAGAAAGATGAATCTAGTAGGCCAAACTAAACCGATAATTCGAAGAGACTTGCAATGATATCAAATCATTCATATAAGAATTCAAAGCAGAACCAAATAATATTCATAGATAATCTTGATCATAAATCCACAATTCATCGGATCTTGGCAAACACACTTCAAAAAGTATTACATCGAATAGTTCTCCAAGAACATCAAGGAGAACATGGTATTGAGAATCAAAGAGAGAGAAGAAGCCATCTATCTAATAACTATGGACCCAAAGGTCTAAGGTAAACTACTCATGCTTCATCGGAGAGGTAATGGTGTTGATGTAGAAGCCCTCTATGATCGAATCCCCCTCCGGCAGGACGCCAGAAAAGGTCCCTAGATGGGATCTCACGGGGCAGAAGGTTGCGATGGTGGAAAAGTGGTTTCGTGGCTCTCTTGGATGTTATCAGGGTATAAGAGTATATATAGGCAAAGCAACTAGGTCAGGGGAGCCACGAGGGGCCCATGAGGGTGGGGGGCGTGCCCTACTGATACGTCTCCAACGTATCTACTTTTCCTAACGCTTTTCCTCTTGTTTTGGACTCTAATTTGCATGATTTGAATGAAACTAACCCCGGACTGACGCTGTTTTTAGCAGAACTACCATGGTGTTGTTTTTGTGCAGAAATAAAAGTTCTCGGAATGGAACGGAACCTTGCAAGGATTTTTTACACAATAAAAGAGAATTTCTGGAGCCAGGATGGACCTGAGGGGGGCACCTGGGTGGGCACAACCCACCCAGGGTGCGCTAGCCCCCCAGGCGTGCCCAGGTGGGTGCTGCCCACCTCGTGGCTCTGCTGACCTCCAAACCGACGCTATAAAATCCCATATTTCCAGAAAAAAAATGAAGGAGAAAGAATTATCGCGTTTCACACGACGGAGCCGCCGCCAAACCCTATTCTTCCCCAGGAGGGAAGATCTGGAGTCCGTTGGGGGCTCCAGAGAGGGGGATCTTCGCTTCGTCATCACCAACACATCTCCATCGCCAATTCCATGATGCTCCCCACCGGGAGTGAGTAATTCCTTCGTACGCTCACTGGTCGGTGAGGAGTTAGATGAGATTCATCATGTAATCGAGTTATTTTTGTTAGGGCATGATCCCTAGTATCCAATATGTTCTGAATTTGATGCTATGACTTTGCCATGCTTAATGCTTGTCACTTTGGGCCCGGGTGCCATGATTTCAGATCTGAACCATTTATGTTATCACCAATATATCCATGTTCTAGATCCGATCTTGCAAGTTATAGTCACCTACTACGTGTTATGATCTGGCAACCCCAGAGTGACAATAGTCGGGACCACTCCTGGTGATGACCGTAGTTTGAGGAGTTCATGTATTCACCGTGTGTTAATGCTTTGTTCCGGTTCTCTATTAAAAGGATGCCTTAATATCCCTTAGTTTCCAATAGGACCCTACTGCCACGGGAGGGTAGGACAAAAGATGTCATGCAAGTTCTTTCCATAAGCACGTATGACTATTTACGGAATACATGCCTACATTATATTTATGAACTGGAGCTAGTGCCGTATCGCCCTAGGTTATAATTGTCTCATGATGAATATCATCCAACGAGTCACCGATTCATTACCTACGAATTTATCATCTATTGTTCTTGCTAAGTTACTACTGTTGCTACTGCTATCGTTACTGCTACAATACCACTGCTATCACTGTTACTGTTACCGTTACTACTGCTGCTATCATCAAAACTATCATACTATTGTGCTACTAATCACTTTGCTACAGATAATTAATCTCCAGGTGTGGTTAAATTGACAACTCAGCTATTAATACCTTCAAATATTCTTTGGCTCCCCTTGTGTCAAATTTATAAAGTTGGGTTGAATACTCTACCCTCGAAAATTGTTGCGATCCCCTATACTTGGGGGTTATCAAGACCTTTTTCTGGCGCCATTACCGGGGAGTGTAGCTATATTTGTTGAGTCACTTGGGATTACTATCATATTATCACTATGAAGAATCTGAAGGATGCTAAGACTACGATCTTTCCCTCAAAGACGAGGGGAGATAAGGAACTACCATCCAGTTCTGCTTTAGATCCACCTTCTGTTGTAAGTAAACTTGCAACACCACAACATGCTATTAGTTCTGATATGTTGCAAGTTATTGATGATACTACTTCTGCTATGAATGTTACTCATTATAATGCTAGTACCTTGCTTTATGATGTGCCACTGGATGAATTTCTTGATGAACAAATTGCTAGAGTAAGACAACATGATATTGTTGAATCTGATGATGAACTTGAAACTGAAACTACTGAAACACCTACTAGAACTAGTCCTCCTAGATATGAATTTCCAAAGGTACCGGAAGGTTATACTATGAGTGAGGATGCAACTAGAGATATTCTTGCTTGTAAGGATAGAGATGATCTAGAGAAATTATTATGCAAGTATAAAGAAAGATCTCTAAATGCTAAAATGAAATATGATCCTGAGTTTGCTACTTCACCTATTGTTATTGCTGATAAGGATTACAAATTCTCTGTCGACCCAGAGTTAATCACTTTGGTTGAATCTGATCCTTGCCATGGTTCTGAAACTGAAGCTATTGTGTCACATCTTACTAAGTTGAATGATATAGCTACCCATTTTTCTCAAGATGAGAAGATTCACTATTACTATATTCTCAAGTTATTTCCGTTCTCATTAAAGGGTGATGCTAAAGCTTGGTACAATACTCTTTCTCCTGGTTGTGTATGTAGTTCCCAGGATATGATCCATTACTTCTCTAAAAAATATTTCCCTGCTCATAAGAAACAAGTTGCCTTGCAGGAAATATTTAACTTTGTGTAAATTGAAGAAGAGAGTCTCCCACAAGCTTGGGGGAAGCTTCTCAAATTGCTTAATGCTTTGCCTAATCATCCTCTTAAGAAAAATGAAATACTTGATATCTTCTATAATGGACTAACTGCTGCTTCTAGGGACTTCCTAGATAGTTGTGCTGGTTGTGTTTTCAGGAATGAACTATTGAACAAGTTGAAGAATTATTGAATAATGTATTGAAAAATTATGATGATTGGACTCCTCCTGAAGCACCTATTAAACCCACTCCGAAGAAGAGGGGTATCTTATATCTCAGTCCGGAAGATATGCAAGAGGCAAAGAATTCTATGAAGGAAAAAGGTATTAAGGCCGAGGATGTTAAAAATTTACCACCTATCGTAGAAATACATGGGCTTAAAGCACCACCACCACCAAAGGTGGTAGAGGTAAAATCTTTAATGAAATTCAATGATAGTGATGATCCTCATAATAAACATCCAAGTCAATGCCTTTATGAGTTCGATAATTACATTAGAAAGCAAGATCACTTCAATGCAAATGTTATGAAACAATTGAAATACAACTCGGATATGATTGCTCACTTAAGTGACTTGTTATTTAGAATCTCAAATGATGTTAGAGGTGTAGGAAAACATGCCTCTATGGTTCAAACTCAATTAGAACAAGTTGCTAAATCTAAAAGATAGTTACTTGATGAAATGAACAATAATATAAGTGACTTTGCTGTTAGAGTAGCAACTAGAGGAGGTAAAATGACTCAGGAACCACTTTATCCTAAGGGACACCCAAAGAGAATTGAATAAGATTCTCAAAGGAACAACACCACTAAAAATAAAAAGAAGAAGAAAAATGATAGGACTTTGCCTGCTTCTAGTGAAACTGAAATAGAAAAACCTCCTGATAATAATAATGAAGTTTCTATCTCTGATGCTGAAACTCAATCTGGTAATGAACACTCACCTTCTGATAATGAAAAAGATAATGATGAGGTTCATGAAGACACTCAACCAAATGATAAAGAACTAGATACTGATGTTGAGATAGAACCACTTGTTGATCTTGATAACCCATAACCTAAGAATAAAAGATATGATAAAAGAGACTTTGTTGTTAGAAAACCTGAAAAGGAAAGAGAACCATGGGTTCAAAAGCCTATGCCCTTTCCACCTAAGTCAACTAAAAAGAAAGATGGTGAAGAATTTGAACACTTTGCTATAATGATTAGGCCAGTCTTTTTGCGCACTTGCTTGACTGATATCTTAAAAATGCCTCCTTATGCAAAGTATATGAAGACATCATCACTAATAAGAGAAAAATACCGTAAGCTTAAATCTGCACTATGCTTGATAATTACACTTTCAAAGATGGAGTACACAAAAAACTTGGAGATCCGGGAATACCAACTATACCCTGCTCCATTAAAAGAAATTATCTTAAAACTGCTTTATGTGATTTGGGAGCTGGTGTTGGTGTTATGCCTTTCTCTTTATATAAAAGACGTGACTTGAATAAACTCACACCTACTGAAATATCATTGCAAATGGCTGACAAATCAACTGCCATACCTATCGGTATCTGTGAGGATGTGCCTGTTGTTGTTGCTAATGTTACTATTTTGACTGACTTTGTTATACTTGAGATGCCCGAGGATGAAAACATGTCGATTATACTTGGTAGACACTTCTTGAATACCGCAGGGGCTGTTATTGATTGCAATAAAAGCAAGGTCACTTTTCATATCAATGGTAATGAGCATACAGTGCACTTTCCGAACAAACAATTCCAAGTGAATGGTGTTAATGTTATTCAAAAACCTCCGACAATCACTATTGGAAGTTTTCAACTACCTCTACCTGCTGTCAAAAAGAAATATGAAATGCTTATTTTTGGGGACATCCATATCCCCATTGAGGTAACTTAGTGATTTACGAAAGTTCTTCGGTTCCATGCTAATCAAAGGTGGTTGTTAATAAGACTTGATCAACCTTATTAATGGATCATTTTTTAGAGGTATGAAGTTGATTAATTTAGTAAGCACTACCTTCTGTCCCTACCTTTTGTTTTCAGTTTTTATTAGTTAAATAAAATAAGATGCCATGCTTTGTCTGTTTTTTGCTTTTTCCGTGCAATAAAAAATGACCCAAAAATAAAAGTTCTCAGAATGCTCAGAAAACCAAATATGAGTTTTTTCTGAATATTTGTGAATTTCTATGCAAATAATACCTGAGGGAGGTGCACCAGGTGGGCACAACCCACCTAGGTGCGCCAGCACCCCCAGGCGCGCCCTGGTGTGTGCTGCCCACCTGGTGGGACGCCTCACTTACTTCTTCCTCCTACACCACTCCATTCACCCAGAAAAAAAATCAGCAACACTCTCTCTCTCGTGTTCTTGCTCCCGAGACCGCAAATTTCGATCTCTTTGCTCGAAGCTCCGTTTCCGAAACTATTTCGGGGATTTGTTGCTTGGTATGTGACTCCTCCATGTGTCCAATTAGTTTTTGTTTTAATGGTTTATATTTAGAATAATTAGCTACTCTTGGTGCTGCTGTAGATGAGTTTGCATGTTGAATTCTTAGAGTTCTAAGTAGTTTGAATGCTTGCTATGGCCTCTATACATCCCTATGAGTAGTTGCTATCAATCTTGTGAAGTTTTGTTGAGAAAAATTGTGTGTAGTAAAATTTCAGAATTTTGTTCATAGGAAAAAGATGAATATTTTCAGGAAGTTTGCTTCCAAGAAGAACTCCAAGGGGGTTATTGGGCAGTCCTATGACAATGATCTTCATACCTCGAGGTTGGCGAAACTACGGCCGTGTGAGTGGCCGGACAATGATTTCATGGAAGAGGCCAGAATCCTCCAAGAGTTCAACCAATATGTTGCTAATGCCGGCCTCACCGACTTCATCGCAGCTGAATGCGAACAGTATCATCTCCTCACAAATTCCTTTGTGCAAAACTTCCAGTTTCATTCTAGGAAGAATCTTCCTGAGGTGTCATTTAACTTATACGCTGAACCCCGCCATATTCCACTCACAAACTTTTGTAACATATGCATGCTTCCTACTGATGGGGGTTTGGTAGAGCCTAGGCCCTTAGAGTTTGATGGTTTTTACCGTACTCTGATAGTGGGGGGTGAGAGAGGAGTATCGACCACCACTGCCACTAGCTTGCAGTTTCCTGCTATGCATTATTTTGCTTTATTTATCGCGAAGTGCTTGTTAGCAAGAGAGAAGGTGGGTTCACTTAGCGCCTCAGACTTTGCTATTTTACGTCGCGCAGTTTATGGCAACAACACTTTTAGCTTGGGAGCTATTGTGGCATGTCACCTCCACCCTAACCGATTCAAGGAAAAAATACATGGGGGCATTTACGCTACTCGCTTGGCTACTCACTTCAATGTGAAGATACGCCAACATGATCACCCCTTGCCCAAGGTTTACCTTGATAGAGCATCTATGTTGGACCATCATTTTCATGATGTTGATGGCCCTGATCTTAACTTACCTTATAATTTTGTTTTTGGTGAGACTACTCGTGATGTTATTCCCTTTCCTGCACCTACTTTGTTTGATTATGTTGCCAGGAACGGATACAAAATCATGCCTGAGGACATTGTCGCTTACCGGAACAACCTGGAGGCAGCACAGGAGAGGCCTCAGCAGTGGGACTCTATGGTGCCTACTCCCCAGCACTTCAACATTGGACCTCACGGCTTCTACGTTTGGTGATTACCAAGCTAGGCAAAAAGCCTAAGATTGGGGGAGTACGTGTTCCCACCGACATTACATTCATGTTCACACATTTCATTCCAGTTGTCGGTGTCCACACTTTTTCATTGTATCATCCATGTTTAATTTATTTTCATGCTTTCTTCTTGTGTGTTTGAAAAACTTAGAGAAAATCTAAAAATATGTTTCTTGCTTCTTTTTGATTTTTTTTCTTAGTTTAAATTGTTGTAGTACTAAAAATAAAACCCAAAAGGATTTCCTTGTTCTTCTTTTACTTGTTGGGAGCTTTCCCCTGTAAATAGTTTTTCTCGTTTTTGCTTTTCCCTTTTTATTTGCTTTCTTTCGAAAAAACAAAAACTCCAAAAATATTTTAGTGTGTTTCTCTGAATTTCTTTTTCTTTTATCGAGTCATACCGAGGAGAAGACCATGATGAAAATGTTGAGTGGCTCTCATTTGAATTATTATTGATCTAACAAAGAGCCCATATTACCTTGTCTTCTCCTCTTGAATAAAATATTTGCAGATTCCAGCTTAGTCCACGGCACTCTTGCGCTATTATTATTTCAAATCGTTCGGTCATGCAAGTGAAAGTCAATAATGACGATATTAGATGAACTGGCCGTGGCAGAGAGAAATGGGTATGAACTCGACTTGTTCTGTTTTTGTAAATATGTTTAACCTAGTATCCATGATTCAGCCTATTATGATGAAACATGTTTATAATGACAATTAGAGATTATAGTTTCTCATGCCATGCATAAGTAGCTAGGAGTGAATAATGACCTATCATGGATATCAACATTGCATTAAAATGATTGTGATGTAGTATGATGATTTGGTATCCTCCTCTGAATTTTCGAGTGGCTTAACTTGGCACATGTTCATGCATGTAGTTGAATCAAAACCAACATAGACTCTATGATATTTATGTTCATGGTGTTCATATCCTACTCATGCTAGTGTCCAATGTTACTTATGCATAATGCATGTTCATGACTGTTGTTGCTCTGTAGCTGGTCGCTTCTCAACCTATTTGCTAGCGTTCGCGTGTACTAAGTGGGAATTCTACTTGTACATCAAAAACCTAAAACCCAAGTTATTCCAGATGAGTCGACGTCCACCATACCTACCTATATGCGGTATTACCCTGCCGTCCTAAGTAAATTTGCATGTGCCACCTCTAAAAACTTCAAATAAATATCCTTTTTGTGTGCCTGGACCGTTCATGGAACGCCAGGAGGTGGTCGATATCTTCCATGCTAAGCGGGTTATTCTCAGGTGGAGTGTTTTTTCACTCGCCATCGAACGAGAAAAAGGGAAATAATAGGGATGCCCAGTCCCAAACTGCAAAAAGAAAAGAGCTTACAAATAATCAAAAAAACTAACAATGGAGTCATAACCTTTACATTTCCGCTTGGGAATCGCCACTAGTGTGCTTAGCATGGAAGATATTGATAACAGATGGTCGTGAAGTGAATAAGAAGGGTGCATGTCTCAAAATATCATTTACATATGTTTTAAAAACATGAGCTCTGGCACCTCTACAAATCACTACTTCCCTCTACGAGGGGACTATCCATTTACTTTTATGTTGTGTCATCACCTTCTCAAATAAGCGCCAGGACCTGAGAGCACTGTTTTCATGATGATGCATTGTGTATAGTTAATGTTGGGTGCATCATGACTGGATCTTTTCTACCATGAATTACAATGTTTAGTCGCTGCTTGAACTTTGGGGGTGTCTGCATTCATGTTTTGCGGTCTCAGAAAGGGCTAGTGAGATACCACTATTATCATATTATATCATGGTTGTTTTGACAACATGTTGCTATTTGAGATATCTTATTATTGCTCTATAGTTGTTTATGTCATTGATATGAGTTAATATATTTTTTAAGAGTTATTGTCAACATGGTTAGTTATAATCTTTGTTGAAACCCTGGGTGTTGTTTAAGCTTATTTATGAAACAAGAGCAAAAGAGTTCGTAAAAGTTTTTCTTTTTCACTTTCAATTTATCAACTTATTTGCTTGAGGACAAGCAAAGGTTTAAGCTTGGGGGAGTTGATACGTCTCCAACGTATCTACTTTTCCTAACGCTTTTCCTCTTGTTTTGGACTCTAATTTGCATTATTTGAATGAAACTAACCGCAGACTGACATTGTTTTCAGCAGAACTACCATCGTGTTGTTTTTGTGCAGAAATAAAAGTTCTCGGAATGGAATGGAACTTTGCGAGGATTTTTTATACAATAAAAAGAATTATGGAGCCAGGATGGACCTGAGGGGGCACACCTAGGTGGGCACGACCCACCAGGGCACGCCCAGGTGCGTGCTACCCACCTGGTGGCCCCGCTGACCTCCAAACCGACGCTATCAAATCCCATATTTCCAGCAAAAGATGAAGGAGAAATAATTATTGCGTTTCACGAGACGGAGCCGCCACCAAGCCCTGTTCTTCCTTGGTAGGGCAGATCTAGAGTCCATTTGGGGCTCCGGAGAGGGGGATCTATGATCTTCATCACCAACACATCTCCATCGCCAATTCCATGATGCTCCCCATCGGGAGTGAGTAATTCCTTCGTAGGCTCGCTGGTCGGTGAGGAGTTGGATGAGATTCATCATGTAATCGAGTTAGTTTTGTTAGGGCCTCATCCCTAGTATCCACTATGTTCTGAGATTGATGTTGCTATGACTTTGCCATGCTTAATGCTTGTCACTTTGGGCCCGGTGCCATGATTTCAGATCTGAACCGTTTATGTTATCACCATTATATCCGTGTTCTAGATCCGATCTTGCAAGTTATGGTCACCTACTACGTGTTATGAGCCAGTAACCCCGGAGTGACAATAGTCGGGACCACTCCTGGTGATGACCGTAGTTTGAGGAGTTCATGTATTCACCGTGTGTTAATGCTTTGTTCCGGTTCTCTATTAAAAGGATGCCTTAATATCCCTTAGTTTCCAATAGGACCCTACTGCCACGGGAGGGTAGGACAAAAGATGTCATGCAAGTTCTTTCCATAAGCACGTATGACTATTTACGGAATACATGCCTACATTATATTTATGAACTGGAGCTAGTGCCGTATCGCCCTAGGTTATAATTGTCTCATGATGAATATCATCCAACGAGTCACCGATTCATTACCTACGAATTTATCATCTATTGTTCTTGCTAAGTTACTACTGTTGCTACTGCTATCGTTACTGCTACAATACCACTGCTATCACTGTTACTGTTACCGTTACTACTGCTGCTATCATCAAAACTATCATACTATTGTGCTACTAATCACTTTGCTACAGATAATTAATCTCCAGGTGTGGTTAAATTGACAACTCAGCTATTAATACCTTCAAATATTCTTTGGCTCCCCTTGTGTCAAATTTATAAAGTTGGGTTGAATACTCTACCCTCGAAAACTGTTGCAATCCCCTATACTTGTGCATTATCACCTACCCCCTGGGAGCGCCCTCCTGCCTCGTGGCTTCCTCGTTGCATGTCCGACTTCATCTCCAAGTCTTCTGGTTTGCTTTCGGTCCAAAAAAGATCGTCGCGAATGTTTCATTCCGTTTGGACTCCATTTGGACTCCGTTTGGTATTCCTTTTCTGCAAAACTCTAAAATAGGGAAAAAAATAGAAACTGGCACTGGGCCCTCGGTTAATAGGTTAGTCCCAAAAATAATATAAAATAACATATAAATGCCCATTAAACATTCAAAACAGATAATATAATAGCATGGAACAATCAAAATTTATAGATACGTTGGAGACGTATCATCCCCCCTCATGTTAAAGAGTTACCGGAGTTTTCCATGAACAAAAAAAATACTACCTATCACATCTCACTCCCGGTTTGGGTGGACTCGAGAGTTTGGTCGGGCGAGAGGGGGTTGATCGACCTCCCCCTCACGTCGAAGTTACCGGGGATACGTTTCGAGAGAAAATACAACACTTGATATGTTTCGAATATATGAACATTTTAACTTAGTAACTTATTAACGTTTCGAGAGAAAACCTTCTATTAACATCATTTTAACTTAGTAAATTGGTAACATTTTGAGAGAAAACTTAGTAACTTAGTAACATTTCGAGAGGGGGTAGCTCGACAACGACATCCAGGGAGGGGTGGTAGATAGACAACGACAACCGGGGAGGGGGGTAGATCGATAACGTCATCCGAGG
>NC_057804.1:39545565-39566567 GCF_018294505.1 Triticum aestivum
CAACATACATGGACATAATTCTCATCCATCCATAAAAAAATCTAACTTTTGCATATTCTTTGCATATGAATATACATACATTTCTTTTTTCTTAAATGTAACTTTTGCATATATGAACATACATACACAATTTTTTTTTCTAAAAATGCACATATGAACTTATACAGAGAACACACAAACATAA
The DNA here is from genome assembly GCF_018294505.1 of Triticum aestivum. NCBI lineage: Eukaryota > Viridiplantae > Streptophyta > Magnoliopsida > Poales > Poaceae > Triticum > Triticum aestivum. Next base: position 39,545,750 of record NC_057804.1, read on the forward strand.
AACTTTTCTAAAAATGTAACTTTTGCATATATATGAACATATACAAAGAACATAACATACATACATTTTTCGAAAAATGCAAAAAAAATCATTATATGAACAAAAAAAGTTATATGAACAAAAAAAAGCATACATCATCTATCATCAACATCATCATATCTATCATCAACAACATCATCATATATGAACAAAAATTATATGAACACAGGGGGAAAAGGGGCCCGGCCGGACCGTAGCGCAGGGTGGCTGATACGCCTCCAACGTATCTACTTTTCCAAACACTTTTGTCCTTGTTTTGGACTCTAACTTGCATGATTTGAATGAAACTAACCCGGACTGACGCTGTTTTTAGAAGAACTGCCATGGTGTTATTTTTGTGCAGAAACAAAAGTTCTCGGAATGACCTAAAAATCCACGGAGATAAGTTTCAGAATATATAAAAATACTGGCAAAAGATGAAGGCCAGGGGCCCACACCCTGTCCACGAGGGTGGGGGGCACCCCCCCCCTATAGGGCGTGCCCCCCCTGTCTCATGGGCCCCCTAATGCTGCACCGACCTCAACTCCAACTCCATATATTCTGTTTCGCGGAGAAAAAATCAGATAGGAAGTTTCATCGTGTTTTACGATACGGATCTGCCACTAAGCCCTAAAACCTCTCGGGAGGGCTGATCTGGAGTCCGTTCGGGGCTCCGGAGAGGGGGATTCGTCGCCGTCGTCATCATCAACCATCCTCCATCACCAATTTCATGATGCTCACTTCCATGCGTGAGTAATTCCATCGTCGGCTTGCTGGACGGTGATGGGTGGGATGAGATTTACCATGTAATCAAGTTAGGTTTGTTAGGGTTTGATCCCTAGTATCCACTATGTCCTGAGATTGATGTTGCTATGACTTTGCTATGCTTAATGCTTGTCACTAGGGCCCGAGTGCCATGATTTCAGATTTGAACCTATTATGTTTTCATGAATATATGTGAGTTCTTGATCCTATCTTGCAAGTCTATAGTCATCTATTATGTGTTATGATCCGACAACCACGAAGTGACAACAATCGGGATACTTCTCGGTGATGACCGTAGTTTGAGGAGTTCATGTATTCACTATGTGTTAATGCTTTGGTCCGGTTCTCTATTAAAAGGAGGCCTTAATATCCCTTAGTTTCCACTAGGACCCCGCTGCCATGGGAGGGTAGGACAAAAGATGTCATGCAAGTTCTTTTCCATAAGCACGTATGACTATATTCGGAATAAATGCCTACATTACATTGATGAATTGGAGCTAGTTCTGTGTCACCCTATGTTATAGCTATTACATGAGGAACCGCATCCGACATAATTATCCATCACTGACCCAATGCCTACGAGCTTTTCATATATTGTACGTCGCTTATTTACTTTACCGTTGCTACTGTTACAATCACTACAATACTGCTATTTTTACTTTTGCCACTGTTACCATTACTATCATACTACTTTGCTACTATGTACTTTGCTGCAGATACTAAGTTATCCAGGTGTGGTTGAATTGACAACTCAATTGCTAATACTCAAGAATATTCTTTGGCTCCCCTTGTGTCGAATCAATAAATTTGGGTTGAATACTCTACCCTCGAAAGCTGTTGCGATCCCCTACACTTTTGGGTTATCAAGACTAATTTCTGGCGCCGTTGCCGGGGAGCATAGCTCTATTCTCTGAGTCACTTGCGATTTATATCTGCTGAGCACTATGAAGAACTTTAAAGATCAAAGAACTAAAATCTATCCCTCAACTACGAGGGGAGGTAAGGAACTGCCATCTAGCTCTACACTAGATTCTCCTTCTGTTATGAGTAAGCTTGCGACACCTAAACCTACTACTCCTAAGAATTCTGATATGTCACATGTTATTGGTGATGCCACTTCTGCTATGCATGATACTTATGATGAAACAACTTCTATGCTTGATACTACTGTGCCATTAGGTGAATTTCTTGATGAACAACTTAGTAGGGCTAGGGAGAATGAAATTATTGAAAATGAAATTATTGATGAAAGTGATGATGAAGGTTCTCCCCCTGATTATGAATTGCCTATTGTTCCTGAGGGTTATGTTACGAATGAAGAAGCTGCTAGAGCTATTTTTGCTTGCAAAGATAGATATGATCTTAAGAAGTTATTAGCTAAATGGAATCAGCAATCCCTTAATTCTAGATTGAAACCTGACCCTGCTTTTGCTACTTCACCTATCTGTGTTACTGATAAGGATTATGAATTCTCTGTTGATCCTGAGATAATTACTTTAGTAGAATCTGATCCTTTTTATGGCAATGAATCTAAAACTGTTGTGGCACATCTTACCAAGTTAAATGATATAGCTACCCTGTTTACTAATGTTGAGAAGTCTTGCTATTATTATATCCTTAAGATATTCCCGTTCTCACTAAAGGGTGATGCTAAAACTTGGTTTAATTCTCTTGATCCTGGTTGTGTGCATAGTCCCCAGGATATGATTTATTACTTCTCTACTAAATATTTCCCTGCTCATAAGAAACAAGCTGCCTTGCGGGAAATATATAATTTTGTGCAAATCAATGAAGAGAGTCTCCCACAAGCTTGGGGGAGGCTTATCCGCTTACTTAATGCTTTGCCTGATCATCCTCTTAAGAAAAATGAAATACTTGATATCTTTTATAATGGACTAACTGATGCTTCCAAGGACTACTTGGTAGTTGTGCTGGTTGTGTTTTCAGGGAAAGAATAGTCGACCAAGCTGAATTATTATTGAACAATATGTTGACAAATGAAAATAATTGGATTCTTCCTGAGCCAATTCCTGAACCAATTGAGCCAACTCCTGAGCTTATTCCTAAGCCTACTTCGAAGAAGAGAGGTGTTCTATTTCTCAGTCCTGAAGATATGCAAGAGGCAAAGAAATCAATGAAAGAAAAAGGTATTAAAGCTGAAGATGTTAAGAATCTACCTCCTATTGAAGAAATACATGGTCTTAATATACCGCTTGTTGAAGAAACATATTGTCTTGATAACCCGACCCAGGTAGTGAAGGAGCTGTTATTGATTGCAACAAAGGCAATGTCACCTTTCATGTTAATGGAAATGAGCATACGGTACATTTTCCAAGGAAACAACGTCAAGTTCACAGCATAAATTCTATTGGGAAAATTCCATCAATTATATTTGGAGGTTTTGAATTTCCTCTTCCTACTGCAAAGAAAAAGTATGATATTCTTATTATTGGGGATGTTCATATCCCCGTTGAGGTAACCTAGTGTCACTTAGAAATTTCTCCGGTTTTATGTGATTCCGAATGAGTTTGTTAACAAGACTTGATCAACCTTGTTAGTGGATTCCTTTTGATGATCATGAGATGGATGAAATTAGAAGGCACAACCTTCTGTACCTTTTCTTTACTTTCTGTTACTTAGAATAAATAAAGTAGAAATAAATTATTTTGTCTGTTTTCTTAATTATCCATGCAATAAAAAATATCCCGAAAGTAAAAGTGCTCCAAATGCCCTACAAATTTAGTATGATTTTTTATGGAATATTTGAGGATTTTATGCACTGAGAACACTACAGGGGGGTCTACCAGCTAGCCATGAGGGTGGAGGGCGCCCCCCCTATAGGGCGCGCCCCCTGTCTCGTGGGCCCATGGTGGACCCCCTACACTTATTCCTGCACCCACACACTTCTTCTTCCTCCCAAAGAATCATCATCCTTCTCAAGCACGAGTTCCAGCTCATTTTGCTTTGATTTTCGATCTCCTTGCTCAAAGCCCCATTCACAAAACTGCTTTGGGAGATTGTTGCTTCATATGTGACTCCTCCATTGATCCAATTAGTTTTTGTTCTAGTGCTTTATTCATTGCAAATTCTTGCTGCCTTGGTGACCCTGTTCTTGAGCTTGCATGTTAAATTTATGAGGTCCCAAGTAATTCTAATGCATGATATAGGCTCTAGGCACTTATGGGAGTAGTTGCTATCAATCTTGTTCAATTTTATTTACTTTTATTTTGGAGTTACTAAAAATTTCAGAAATACTGCAGAAAAAGAAATATGTTTAGGAAAATGTACCAAGGTGGTTCTTCAAGGAAGAAAGGACCCCGTCTCGCGATACGTGAGCTCGATGACAAATTACCAAGGGAAGCTTATGTACGGTCTTATGAATGGCCGTCGGAGCCATTTATGGTTGCAACGGGTATCAAGGATGAATTTGATGCATATGCGCGTAATGCCGATCTTGAGGCGTTCATGCAAGATAAGTGCCTGCAGTACCAGTACTTAACTGATTCATTTGTGAGAAGGTTTAAATATACATCTTTGCGCAATTCTCAAAGTGTCCTGTTTGATATTTATGATAAATCATATATCATGTACCTAGAAGATTTTACTACTGCTTGCAAACTCCCGTAGTGTGGAAGTATTAATGAACCTAGTAAATCTGAATATAAAGATTTTCTTGCTAGTATCACTGTGGGAGAATCTAGGGACATAGCACAGGCTATGTTAGGGAGCATTCATTTTCCTTCTATACATTATTTTGCTCTCTTCATTGGTAGATGTATTAATGGTAAAGATGAAGCATGTCACATGTGTGTCCCTAATTTGTGTGTTCTCAAGAGTGCTGTATTAGGTGATAAACAATACAACTTGGGGGCAATTGTTGCATGTAGGTTGCATCATAATGCTTTAGCTGGAAACTTTTTCGGAGGAATTTATGCAACCCGTGTGGCTAACTATCTTGAGATACCTATACATGAAAATGATACGGAATTGCTTCCTGCTTATTTAGATCATAATGCCATGATTAGTCATCAATTCCTTGAAAGGAATGACCAATTCCTCCAATATCGGCTAATCTTTGACAGACGCTATGTCGTCCATATTACTCTCCCTGCTCCTACCCTTTTTGATTATCAGGCAAAATGAAGATATGTTGTCACCAGGGAGGAGGCAAATGAACATGAGAGGAGGGCGGAAGCAGCCCGCCATCAGGCAGCAGCCGAGGAGGCAATGACTGCTGCATCTCAGTACAACCCCAGTTACAACTACGGATATCAGCTAGATTATCCATGGCCATAGACCAAGTTAGGCCAAAAGCCTAATCTCGGGGGAGTATGTATTTCCCACCGACTTTACATTCATGTTCACACACTATTCTAGTTGTCAGTGATCATACTCTTTCATTGTACTATCCATGCTAGTTTAAATTCTTTTTCTAGTTTTCTTCTTGTGTGTTTGATAAACTTTAAGAAAAACCAAAAAAATTAGTTAGTTTAAATTCCAAGCTTGTAGTAATAATTAAAAGAAAACCCAAAAATATTTCTCGTTCTTCTCTTACTTTTTGGGAGCTTTCCCGTGTAAATAGTTTTATTTCTTTTCTTTCCTTTGGGGGTCAAGAGTAGAAGACCATATTAAAAATGTTTAATGGCTCTCATATGCATGATGGTTGATTTAATTTAGATCCCATATTATCTTGTCTTCTCTCTTGAATTGAATGCTTGCAGATTCCAGCTTAGTCCAATGCACGTGCACTCTTATTTTTATACACATCGTTAGGTCGTGCAAGTGAAAGGCAATAATGACTATATATGATGGACTAATTGAGATGAGAGAAGCTGGTATGAACTCGACCTCTTTTGTTTTTGTAAATATGATGAGTTCATCGTTCCTGATTCAGCATATTATGAAGTAAGCATGTTTGCAATGACATTTAGAGATTATAGTTGCTTATGCCATGCTTAATTAGCTATGAGTTATAAAGATTTATCTTGCGTGCAAACATGCTATTAAAATGATTGTGATGTGGTATGATGAGATGGTATCCTCCTTTGAATGAATTGAGTGACTCGACTTGGCACATGTTCACGCATGTAGTTGAAACAAAATCAACATAGCCTTCACGATATTTATCTTCATGGTAGATTATATCCTACTCATGCTTGTACACAGTGTTGATTAATTTTAATGCATGTTCATGTCTGTTTTCGCTCTCTCAGTTGGTCGCTTCCCAGTCTTCTGCTAGCCTTCACCTGTACTAAGCGGGAATACTGCTTGTGCATCCAAATCCCTTAAACCCCAAAGTTATTCCATATGAGTCCACCATACCTTCCTATATGCGGTATCTACCTGCCGTTCCAAGTAAATTTGTATGTGCCAAACTCCAAACCTTCAAATGAAATTCTGTTTTGTATGCTCGAGCAGCTCATGTTTCAACTAGGGATGTTTGTATCTTCCATGCTAGGTGGGTTATTCTCAAGGGGAGTGGACTCCGCTCCTCATTCACGAGAAAATGGTTGGTAACCGGGATGCCCAGTCCCATGATCAAAAAGATCAAAGCAAATCAAAATAATTAAACAAAACTCCCCCAGGATTGTTGTTGGTGTCAAAACCGGCGGATCTCGGGTAGGGGGTCCCGAACTGTGCGTCTAGGCGGATGGTAACAGGAGACGAGGGACACAATGTTTTTACCCAGGTTCGGGCCCTCTTGATGGAGGTAAAACCCCACGTCCTGCTTGATTAATATTGATGATGTGGGTTTCAAGAGTAGATCTACCACGAGATCAAGGAGGCTAAACCCTAGAAGCTAGCCTATGGTATGATTGTTGTTCGTCCTATGGACTAAAGCCATCCGGTTTATATAGACACCGGAGAGGGCTAGGGTTACACAGAGTCGGTTACAAAGGTAGGAGATCTACATATCCATATCGCCAAGCTTGCCTTCCACGCCAAGGAAAGTCCCATCCGGACACGGGACGAAGTCTTCAATCTTGTATCTTCATAGTCTTGGAGTCCGGCCGATGATGATAGTTCGGCTGTCCGAACACCCCCTAGTCTGGGACTCCCTCAATTGTTGTTAGTTGGAGGCACTCATTGTTCGAGCAAGCCATGGATTGATGTTTGTTGGTGGTGGGGGATTATAAACTTTACCATTCTGTTTGGGAACCGCCTATAATGCATGTGGTATGGAAGATATCGCCATCTCATAGTTGTTGCGTTGATAGTGAAAGTATGCCGCTCAAAATGTTATTTATCCCTCTATTTTAATATCAAGCTCTGGCACCTCTGCAAATCCCTGCTTCCCTTTGCGAAGGGCCTATCTATTTACTTTTATGTTGAGTCATCACCTTCTTATTAAAAAGCACCCGCTGGAGAGCACGCTGTCATTTTTATGCATTACTGTTAGTTTATATTGGGTATGACTTGACTGGATCTCTTGTACCATCAATTACAATGTTTAGCCAGTCTTTGATCTTTAAAGGTGCTCTGCATTTATGTTTTGCCGTCTCAGAAAGGGCTAGCGAGATACCATTTTGTTATATCATATTACGATTGTTTTGAGAAAGTGTTGTCATTCGAGTTTTTTTATTATCGCTCGCTAGTTGATTATGCCATGATATGAGTAAACATGAGACCTGAGTGTTATTGAGAATATGGTTAGTTCATAATCTTTGCTGAAACCTTGAATGGTGGCTTTACATATTTACAACAACAAGAGCAAACAGAGTTTGTAAAAGTTTTTCTTTATCACTTTCAGTTTGTCAACTGAATTGCTTGAGGACAAGCAAAGGTTTAAGCTTGGCGGAGTTGATACGTCTCCAACGTATCTACTTTTCCAAACACTTTTGCCCTTGTTTTGGACTCTAACTTTCATGATTTCGATGAAACCAACCCGGACTGACGCTGTTTTCAGCAGAACTGCCATAGTGTTATTTTTGTGCAGAAACAAAAGTTCTCGCTATGACCTGAAAATCCACGGAGATAAGTTTCAGAATATATAAAAAATATTGGCAAAAGATGAAGGCCAGGGGGCCCACACCCTGTCCACGAGGGTGCCCCCCCCTTATAGGGCGCGCCCCCCTGTCTTGTGGGCCCCTGATGCTCCATCGACCTCAACTCCAACTCCATATATTCCGTTTCGGGGAGAAAAAAAATCAGAGAGGAAGTTTCATCGCGTTTTACGATACGGAACCGTCGCCAATCCCTAAAACCTCTTGGGAAGGCTGATCTGGAGTCCTTCCGGGGCTCCGGAGAGGGGGATTCATCGCTGTCGTCATCATCAACCATCCTCCATCACCAATTTCATGATGCTCACCGCCGTGCGTGAGTAATTCCATCGTAGGCTTGCTGGACGGTGATGGGTTGGATGAGATTTACCATGTAATCAAGTTAGTTTTGTTAGGGTTTGATCCCTAGTATCCACTATGTTCTGAGATTGATGTTGCTATGACTTTGCTATGCTTAATGCTTGTCACTTGGGCCCGAGTGCCATGATTTCAGATCTGAACCTATTATGTTTTCATGAATATATGTGAGTTCTTGATCCTATCTTGCAAGTCCATAGTCACCTAATATGTGTTATGATCCGACAACCCCGAAGTGACAACAATCGGGATACTTCTCGGTGATGACCGTAGTTTGAGGAGTTCATGTATTCACTATGTGTTAATGCTTTGGTTCGGTTCTCTTTTAAAAGGAGGCCTTAATGTCCCTTAGTTTCCACTTGGACCCCGCTGCCACGGGAGGGTAGGACAAAAGATGTCATGCAAGTTCTTTTCCATAAGCACGTATGACTATATTCGGAATACATGCCTACATTACATTGATGAATTGGAGCTAGTTCTGTGTCACCCTATGTTATAGCTATTACATGAGGAATCGCATCCGACATAATTATCCATCACTGATCCAATGCCTATGAGCTTTTCATATATTGTACTTTGCTTATTTACTTTAAAGTTGCTACTGTTACAATCACTACAATACCGCTATCTTTACTTTTGCCACTGTTACCATTACTATCATACTACTTTGCTACTAAATACTTTTCTTCAGATACTAAGTTATCCAGGTGTGGTTGAATTGACAACTCAACTGCTAATACTCAAGAATATTCTTTGGCTCCCCTTGTGTCGAATCAATAAATTTGGGTTGAATACTCTACCCTCGAAAGTTGTTGCGATCCCCTACACTTGTGGGTTATCCGCGGCACGGACCATCGGCGAGGGCTGGCGCAAGGGCGCAGTGACATCGTTGGGGGCACGGGTGCGGCAATGGCGCCGGGCGCGTCGACAAGGGCTCAGGGCAGGGGCGGCGTGGTGACGGGGTTAGGGGCAGGGGCACGGCGACGACGTCGGCGGCGGTGAAGGGGGCGCCAATGATGGTGCAGGGCGATGATGGCAGCGGGTGTGGCACCCGACTCAGAGGAACCGGTTTACCTTGCATTGCCAGCCTAGAGACCATGTCTTCTGGCAACACACAACATCTTGGTACAGAAAACAACCGCTTTATTGATGCTAGCGGAACATGGTTCATATTACAACAAGTTGCGATGCCAAGCGGCACACACGGTGCTGCTGAACAATATGTACATTATTTAGTGAACATAAAGGGGCCTCGATCACGACAACTACACGGCAGCGGAATGACAACGAAGCGGCACTCCATAGCACAGGGACACCGATGTGGACACGATCTAGACTCGGATAGCACTCCATTCCAACGAGACTTTCCTGAAATCTGGCATGACATGCCAGGTCAGTACATTGAATGTACTTGCAAGCTCACAACAAGCATAAACATAATGATAAACAATATTATGATGATTAACCAATTTAATCATTAGTGCAAATTCATACTAGAAATGAAATGAACAAAATCTCGTGTCTCAAGTCCCTCGGACTTGCTTACCGAATGGGTTACCTCATAACCAAACGGTGATCTTTCTCAGATCACAAATGGACCAACAACTTGGTCATCAAACGGGTTACCTTGTAACCAAACGGTGATCTTTCTCGGATCACAAACGGACCAACAACTTGGTCATCAAAGGGGTTACTAAGTAACCAAATGGTGATCTTTCTCGGATCACAAACGGACAACAACTTGGTCACCATCATCAACATGGTTTCTCAACCATGAACTTTCCAACAGTGCCAGGTTATTAATTTTAGTGTGCAAGATTATTTAAACGTTGACCCATGGTGTGACCTACTTTCGAGCGTGTCCGTAACCGTGAACTCAGCTATCGATAGATTAAATACACTCTGCAGAGGTAGCGCACTGTACCCACACCAAGGAACCCATGGCCTCGCACTCCCATTCGGGTGGACCAACGACATTCCAACATAACCTCTCCATTGCCATGACACTCTCTCGGCCACTCCGACTCACTCCCCAGTGGGCTAAGTCTTGGGTGGCCCCGTGTCTACCAAAGACACCAACGACCACCGTCATGGCAAAACTTAAATGGTCCCAAACAGGGACAAGGTACCAAAACAACAATGGGCACACAAGGTTATGTCTCCTTACTGGGCCAGGGTACCGCACACCCATAACCTTCTCTTGTTGGAGGCACCGACCAAAGGCATTACAACAGACTGAATAAAGGCCTTCCTATAAAGGAAAATGTGGTTGCACTGGGAAAAACTCGATTCAGTGGCACCATGACCCGATTAACAATATGTTCAAGTTGAGTTATTATCAGGTTCAACTTAAAGTGAAAATAATCGGTGTCATGACATGCCATGCAAATGCATCCATATAACTGATACGTCTCCGTCGTATCTACTTTATCAAACACTTTTGCCCTTGTTTTGGATTCTAACTTGTATGATTTGAATGGAACTAACCTAGATTGACATTCTGTTCAGCAGAACTTCCATGGTGTTATTTTGTGCAGAAATAGAAGGTCTCGGAATGACCTGCAAATACACGGAGGCACTTTTCGGAATTAATAAAAAATACTAGCGAAAGAATTAACGCCAGGGGGCCCACACCCTGGTCACGAGGGTGGGGGGCGCGCCCCCTCCCCTAGGGTGCCCCCTGCCTCGTGGGCCCCCTGGACATCCACCGACCTCAACTCTAACTCAATATATTTGCTTTCACGGAGAAAAAAAAGAGAAGAAGGGTTCATCGCATTTTACGATACATAGCCGCCTCCAAGCCCTAAAACCTTTCGGAAGGGCTGATCTGGAGTCCGTTCGGGGCTCCGAAGAGGGGAATCCATCGCCATCGTCATCATCAACCATCCTCCATCTCCAATTTCATGATGCTCACCGCTGTGCGTGAGTAATTCCATCGTAGGCTTGCTGGACGGTGATGGGTTGGATGAGATTTACCATGTAATTAAGTTAGTTTTGTTAGGGTTTGATCCCTAGTATCCACTATGTTCTGACATTTGATGTTGCTATGACTTTGCTATGCTTAATGCTTGTCACTAGGACCCGAGTGCCATGATTTCAGATCTGAACCCATTATGTTTTCATGAATATATGTGAGTTCTTGATCATATCTTGCAAGTCTATAGTCACCTATTATGTGTTATGATCCGTTAACCCCGAAGTGACAATAATCGGGATACTTAACGGTGATGACCGTAGTTTGAGGAGGTCATGTATTCACTAAGTGTTAATGCTTTGGTCCGGTTGTCTATTAAAAGGAGGCCTTAATATCCCTTAGTTTCCATTAGGACCCTGCTGCCACGGGAGGGTAGGACAAAAGATGTCATGCAAGTTCTTTTCCATAAGCATGTATGACTATATTCGGAATACATGCCTACATTACATTAATGAACTGGAGCTAGTTCTGTGTCACCCTATGTTATAACTATTACATGAAGAATCGCATCTGACATAATTATCCATCACTGATCCAATGCCCACGAGCTTTTCACATATTGTGCTTTGTTTATTTACTTTATCATTGCTACTGTTACAATCACTACAGTACTGCTATCTTTACTTTTGCCACTGTTACCATTACTATCATACTACTTTGTTACTAAGTACTTTGCTGCAGATACTAAGTTATCCAGGTGTGGTTGAATTGACAACTCAACTGCTAATACTCGAGAATATTCTTTGGCTCCCCTTGTGTCGAATCAATAAATTTGGGTTGAATACTCTACCCTCGAAAACTGTTGTGATCCCCTATACTTGCGGGTTATCAATAACATGCATGACTTATCATTCGAACCATACCGGGTCAACTCTACCCAGCACTAACCTTACATATCAAAAACTCAGAGAATTTATTCTGGTTATGAATATTCTGCAAACTAACCATGACAATATCCTAGCATAATTATTTTCTTACTCAACAAAATATTATCCAAACTAATTCTTTTTCATAAACAAATTATTTCATCATAATCAAAGGTAACTTCTGATGACTTAAACTATCTTAGTTAACCTTCTATAAACCAACATTTTAACAAAATCAAACATTCAACAGAATGAATATATATATTTATTTTGGTGATTTAAATGCGTGAACTAAATTATTCATGCAAGTGAAAAAATCACAAATATTGCAATGGCACCATGAAAATGTTGTTGTGGCTTCCCTTAGTGTTGAGGTTCACACTGCTCCTGGTGATCCTCAAGACAAGCTTCACCTTCTGAAATCAATTAAAAACACAAAAAGAAAACATCAAGAGACACTCGGAAATTCACCGATGCTTCCAAGGACCTCTTGGATAGTTGTGCTGGTTGTCTTTTCAGGGACAGGACAGTCGACCAAGCTGAATTGCTATTAAATAATATGTTGGCTAATGAAAATAATTGGGCACCTCCTGAACCAACTCCTAAGCCAACTCCGAAGAAAAGAGGTGTTTGGTTTCTCAGTCCTGAAGATATGCAAGAGGCAAAGAAATCTATGAAAGAGAAAGGTCACTACAAAAAAAATACACTTTCGTGATGATACGTGTTTGTCATAGTAGGTCGTGTTTTTTGTCATGCATGTACATCCATGACAAATTGATGACAGAATCAAGATAGTCATACCTGTGCAGTCGTAGAAGTGTTCCATGACATTACCAAAATTATCATCACAGAAGTGTCCACTTCCATGACGATAAATCGCGCGTCACAGAAGTGCTTTCGTCAAGGGTGACCGACACGTGGCATCCAACGTAACGGAACACCGTTAAGCTATCGGGTCGGGTTTTGGATTCGATAACCCGTTAACAGCCCCGACCAATGGGGATTTTCCACGTGTAAAATCATCATTGGCTGGAGGAAACACGTGTCGGCTCATCGTTGGGACAGATGTCATCCACTCAATGGACAGAAGGTGCCTATGATACGTCGACACGTGGCACGGCCCAACAAGTTTAAATGGGCCGGCCCAACTAAAGGCCCATAAGATTTTGCGGCCCTTAATGGGCCAGCCCAGTTAAATGCCCATGAGATTTTGCGAACTATAATGGGCTGGCCCAGCTAAAGGCCCACAAGATTTCGCGGGCCATAATAGGCCGGCCCAGGTAAAGGCCCACAAGATTTTTGTGTGCCATAATGGGGCGGCCCAGGTAAAGGCCCACAAAATTCTTGCGGATCATAATGGGTCGGCCCAGCTAAAGGCCCATGAGATTGCGCCGACATTAATGGGCCGACCCAGCTATAGGCCCACAAGATCTTGAGGACCCTAGTAGGCCGGCCCATTAACTAGCTGCCATGTTTTGGGCCAAATGCCGGGCCATAATTGATCCGATCCATTAATGGCCTACCATGTTCCGGGCCTAATAATGGCCCATATAAGATCCGGCCCGTTAAAAGCCTCCCACTTTCTAGGCCAAATCCGGTCTGGCCCTTTAAGAGGCTTTGGGCTCAATTATGGCCCACATCAGATTCGGCCCGTTGACTGGACGCTATGCTTTTGGGCCCACTTGCTAAAGGCCCATTTAGTAATTCGGTCTGATACTAGTTTTGACCTGTTAAGGGCCCATTTAACATTTCGGCCCTATATTATTTTTGGCTTGTTAAAAGCCCGTCATATAGTTGGGCCTAACTACGACCCGGTTTGCATCCGGCCTGCTCGCAGCCGATATCTGATTGGGCCAAACAAGGACCGAGACAACTTTGGCTTGTTAAAAGCCCGTGAATTGATTCACACAATCATGGGTCGGGGTCCATTTCGGGCTGCCGCCGACCCGTGAGCTATTCAACACATTGGAGGCCCATCCTACTTCTCAGCCTCCTAAAAGCCCATTGAGTTTTCTTGCGAAAAGAGGGACGGGGGTTACTCGGCCTATTAAAGGCCCGAATCTACTAGTGGGCCAGTTTGACGGGGCCCATGATGCGGATCATATATCGTGATTGCATGACGGGCCGATTATGTACCGTAATTTTACGGTTTGGACGGTTTACTGCGAAGACAGGACATATATACAGTAAAATAACTGCAACATCGTGAAGAAGAAAAAACCTAGACTATACAAGAAAGAAATTACGGCATATTACATCCACTGGGCATCAAAGTTCACCACTATGATAATAAAGCACAAGCAGACAGCAGATTACATGCACTGGGCATCAAATATCGCCACCAGTGCAAATAAACACGCCGACAAAATAATATACAAAACCGACAGCACTTCAATAGAGTTCAAGAAAGGTTAGCCCTGCTGGGGAGCTGCAGCGCAAGCAGCTGATCAAGATGATGAGACTGTGCTTGTTCAACACTTATATCTTCCTCACTCTGAAAGATAAAAAAGCAGATAGATGACAAGTTTCGCACATAAAAGTATCAGTACTGACAATTGATCACATTTCTTACTGACGAATAAAGTGACATAGTTTAAAATTCCATTAACACAATATGGTATTGTTCAGGTCAAGACATGGCAGGAAATGACATTGTGAAGGAGTTGGCAGCTTCACGACACCACTGGATTACAGATCAAGAACTCATAAGTATCAATGGTTAGAGTGCTGTCAATTTATCCCATTTTAGATTGGCAAATAAAGAGACGGTTTAAATAATAGTAGAATGATATGACATTGTTCATAGTTAAGACATTGTAGAATATGACATTGTGCTGTAGTGGGTAGGTTCACCACACCACTGGATTACGGATGAAGAACAGAAGCATACATTCAGTGCAAAAGAAGATCACTTGCTCTGAATAGTTTAATTTACATGGTATGAAGAAGGAACTTGGTTGTACAACTGAAAACTTAAATTGAGAAGGACAAACTTTTGTTTATGAACTACATAATAAACTTTAAACATGCAATTTGATGCAAACACCTAAAATAAACAGCTATTGCAGTCATGCCTAACCAAATATACACAACAAAGTTTGAAGGCTTGAGAAGGACAAACTTACATTACTGGTGAAGACAGGCTCTATAAAGCCCTTGTCCATGCTGATGGGGGGGGGGGAATTCAAGAAGTTTAGCACAGAAACTTCTTCATAAGCATTGCCTTTATTCTACATTTTCTTAGGAGTACATATAGATGTGATAATATACGAAAAAATGGAGAATATTTAAGATAAGATGAAGAGTGATGCTACATAACCAAGTAGCTATAAATGTATGTGCAGTGATACAGGCAAAATGCACAGCCAAGAGCAATGCACAGCTAAACTTCTTCAGTACCAACCTTATGGTAAGAGTAAATATAGATCTGATGTGTAGAAAATGGAGGGCAAAGGAAAATAAGCTGCAGAGTGATGGTACATGAACAACTACCTGTCAATATAAGTACATTGATAAAGGACAACATGTACTTACAAGAACAATGTAGAGCTAAAAAAATTCATTAGCATTGGATATATTCTACACTAATGTAACCATTCATACAGATCAGATAATTTGGAGCAAACAATTGATAAGAAAGCTATCATGCATACTGCTGTCACATAATGAACCAGGTATGTATGCAAGTACAATGATACAGGACAACGGGTACTAACAAGAGCAAAGCAGCGGGCAGCATATTTGCGATATCCTGTCGTTCTTTTCAAACTGGAATTCTTCTTCGAGCTGATTTCCTGCAAAAAAGATCTGTAAGGCACATGAGGAAAAGTAGAAGTTCAAATTGTCATGTGATTTCATAGAGAGTACCTCATCCTGGGAACGAGACCAGTGCATAACAAAGTTTTTCCATTCAATGTCTTCTAAATTTAGCATAGCAGACTTCACCGGAAATTCGTTTATAGACTTGCCATCAAAGTGTGATTTCCTCAGGTAACACCGATATTGCTGCAATGCTTCCTTGAAAAGCACAAGCAAGCTTTGCTCGTCATGACTATCCAGATTGACCCTCACCTAGTTACAACAATGTAATGTAAATCATTGATGTGTTCGATCAGCAGAAAACAGGAAAATAATAACCATGAATAATAGCACTTACACGTAAGTTGGACAGGAAGATATGAAAATGGTGTTTGTCTTCACTATAATCTTCCCATGATTGGAATATATGCACATAGTCCCTAACAACACTGAAAGCATTGTCTTTTAAACTGGGAATAAATGGAATGGGGTTCCAATCTGCAGGAATTGGCCGTCTCTGCAGTTGGGATAGGTCTTCAACCGGTGGACTTGCTGTACTTTTTGCTGGAGTGGGATTTTTCTGTGGTACGACAGGTGCTATGGCAAATGAAATCGGTATACCTTTTGCTGGAGTGCAGGTCCTGTGTGGTGGGGCTAGTGGAGTGGCCAGTGAAGTATGGGTACAGTTTGCTGGAGTCGGTCCTATGTTTTGTGTCACTGGTTGTACAACCAATATAAGTGGGGCGCTGTTTGATTTCTCCGGCACCTCAACATTTTTCAATGACTTTTCTGGTGCTCCTTCAGGTTCAGCAATCACCCTCTTCCTTTTTGATGTCTGATGCACAAGAACAACATTTGAGTGGAAAAACATGGTATGACGACAGATGGAATATGTATTGATAATGGATGGGCATGGCATCTTGAGTTATATGATGAGTAAACTAAGCAGATGGTGGTGCACCAAAGTAGAAGAAATGAAAGACAACATATGCAAGATACGCGCAATCAATAAAGCCTTGCCAAATTAGAACAGGCACCTTGATGGGTGAACAGGACAGGCCAACTGCCTTTGACTCCTCGAGGTTAGAATAGTCATTAGGATGATATTCTGAACAAGAATCGATAGGTCAGGAGCGTATGAGTTTCATTGCTTCCAGAATGGCACTCAATGCCTTGGTGCCAATTTTGTAAGTCATTGCAGTGTTCCACAATATTCTTCTGATGCGCGGATTTTGATATTCACTGTAATTGCGTATAATATCTGAGAACCATGAAAACATAAATAGTTGTGAGATTATCTTTGTAATGCAGATGATATTCTAATATAGGGGCGCCCCTGTAAACACTTATGTGCTATCGCTGGATTCTGATGAGAGAGCTCATGTGTGCTGTAATATCGTGCGTGCATTTATATAATCTGGCACAAGTACACAAAAAAATAGGCTCCAGAAGTAAGGATAGCTGGAAGATGATAGGTTCATAATATACTATATAGATAGTTTATTGCCAAACCATGATAACAAGAGCACACAACAACTAGGCAGATCATAGTGTACATAACAGGGGTACACCATAAACACGATATATAAATCGGGAAAGTGGAACTGGGTTGAAAATACGGTGTTGTATTGCCGCTAGTAATTGAAAGCCTATCGATCGCGTATAGGCCAGCACTATCGAACATGGTAAAGAAGAGCAAGCAGATTTTGGATAATAAAATGTTGGTTGCGCAGTGCCCACACATGATGAACCAGAGTGCATTAAGAATGCAACTCCCAGCTGTCTCTCGACCATTTCAGGCGGTTGGATGAAGATCCTACGTCTCGTAACCCTTCTTCTTCCTCGTCTATGATTCTTCCCATACAGAACACCACACGGGCCGCCGGCCGGACCACCGGCCCCCATCGCCTGTGTTCCTCCGCCACCCCCACCCCCACCCGCATTGAGTTTTCTTCGTTCAGCAAGGCCCCACAACCACCCGAGCCCCTTGGATCGCACCAGCGAACTCCGGCGAGCTTTGAAAAATCGACTGACCCAATTTTGAAATTTAGTCTACTATGATTTTACTAGTGTGGAATATAAAAGGGGAAAACCATAAGCATTGGGAGTATAGTGTTGAGCGTGCCATGGCGGATCTGAACGTGCAAACCGGACAAAGGCAACTTCGCAACCAAGACAAGAAATCAGAGTAAAGCAGTGGCATCTATTTTCTTGCTGCGATAAATAAGTTGAGCAGATACGAAAGAGTACCGCCTCTGGTGTGGCGCCGTGTACGCATCTGGTGAGAATTTGACGGTGCTGCGGTAGAGATGGCTGTCGGCGGTGTGGAAGCAGATCTAGGAGGGTAGACGGTGGCAGCGGGGCGCGGTGGACGAGACGGTCGTAGGAGCAGCGCCGGCAAGGTGGACGACAGCGGGGATGAAGCGAGAGGACGGGATGCAAGGATCTCGGTCCGAAGACGTGGATGAGAGAGGTCGATCTCTTGTAATGGACGGTGGCCTCGGGGTATCAGCTCCGGCATGGTGGAGGAGGACGGTGGTGGATGGGGTGGCGGACGGCGGCGGACGGAGGAGGGTGGGTTGGAGAGGGTGTTTTGGCGCCCACGGAGTACGAATGGGGAAAAGGGAGGTAGAGAGGAAGGGGGAACCACGTAGTCAGGGCACGCTTGTCTCAAATGCGAGGAAATTTACAAACTTAGCCCCCATTTCAAATTTCTACTACATCACAACAACATTAGTCGGTTGGGCATAGGACGGTAATCTCGCATACACCTAATATTTGCCGACGAGAGTTTGTTTTTGGCGCTCACCGTGTATGAATATGAATTGGGGAGGGAGTCGATTTCGGCCGAGGGCACACTGTGTTTTGGCGCCCACCGTGTATGAATCCGGGTGAGAGGCGGTTACATCACGTTTGGGTGAAATTACAAACCTACCCCTATCGAAACCTATAGAAATCCAGCAGATAGGCTTTGCGCGGCAGGGATAGGCAGTAGTGATTTCCATCTCGCAGATTTTGGTTTCGCGCGGTTACTGCGACTTTCCCCACTTCATTCAAATTTTGCACAATGCACGTTTACCGTGCCAACTCAATTCGAATCCCATTTGTATTCTACTATTTTTTTCGGGCGGGATCCATTTTCAATTGGAATTACATTCTATATACATCATTTTTTTTACATATATACTTTCAAAAGCACAACACCATTTATACATAAATATGGTTTACAAATGGCATGATCTCAGATTCATAAGGTTGTATCCATCAATTTGGATTTTCAAATATTTGAAACCACTTTATATTGAAATCCAATGTATGCATTCCTCGCTAACTGTCTCCAATTAATGTGTGTTTCATGCGGGTTTTTTAACTTCTCAAACATGTATAATGTGTTTCACACACGCAACATATAGTGTAATCCCGTTTAGACAATAATTGCATATAAACCATGCATTGTGTGTAATTGAAGAATCTATGGATCACCAATACTGATAAACTATAGAACATTACACGTGTGCCCAAATTCAAATGAATATGCATGTTTGATACACCAATTTGCGTTATGATATTATCGATGTCGTGATCTCCAGTTTAAATATTTGAATCCCCTTTAATCCAGATATTCGTCTCATATAGCTATCACTCATGCTTATATAGGACTATCTCTCTAGACCTATACACGTTCATCGTCTCTCAGGCATCTCTCGTGCTACCTGTATGTCGACAATGATCTTTTATCTTCGTAACACACTGACGGTACTCTCTCCATCGACCTTCATCACTCTATCTCTCTCTAAGTATATCTCGCTCCCTGCTATGTGTCTCTAGCTATGATTCTCCATGTGGAATCTATTTCTCTCACACAAACACAAAACTTTGTCTCCCGGGGTCTCATTTCTCTCAACTATTCCCATGTGTGCCACTCGCACACCCCTCATACAGAGATGTCTTTCGCTCCTTAGATATGAGAACATACGACTCTTCCTCTTCAATATCTCTTTCTCACACACAAACACAAACTCTGTCTCCCAGGGTCTCATATTTCTCCATTGTTCTCTTGTATGTCGCTCAAACACACCCTCTCTCCCTAGAGATATCTTGCGTTCCCTCATATGTCTCTCTAGCTATCACTCTCGTTGTGAAATATCTTTCTCTCTCGCAGACACAAAACTCCGTCTCTCTGGATCTCATTTCTCTCTGATATTTGTTTGTATGTGACTCGCATGCACCCTCTCTCTATCTCTCCCACACCCACACACATAACCCGGCCTTCTGATCCACTCGACTCCTATCTCTAGCGCACACTAGCTAGCATCTTTATCTTTCTATTTATCTGTTTCTCCATCAACCTTCTTTCTTGCCCTCACTCTTGATTCCTATCACACACACTACATATGTTTCTCTCTACACGCATGCACTCAAGTGCCCTCTCACATACATATATAACTTCACCCTTTGAACCACCCGACGGTCATCTCCGACACCCAAACTAACGGATGTCTCTCTAGCTAGCATCTCCATCTCTATATCTATATGTAGTTTCTCCATCAACATTTCTTTCTCGCACGGAGTCTTGCTTCCTATCACCCACACTATATATGTCTATCCATACATATGCATTTATAGGTTGATCTCTTTTGCACAATCGTTGTGCCTCACCCCCTCTGCTCGATATAGATGCATGCTCCAGCCCACGCCACTATCTCTTAAAGACAAAAATACATGCTCAATTGTCGGGCCTTCTTCCCTACATTCTCACATGCATGCATATTGTCATACCGATCCGTCTCTCCCATGTCGTTGATCTTAGGACTTATGCCTTCTTTCTTTTATCTCGATCATGCGCACGCGCACACACACACATCCCACGTATACATGTATACCTCTCACACATGCACGTTCAAGGTCTCTATGTGTCCATACGTAGTTAATTACCCTCAATCCTAACGCTACATCGAATCATTCTCCTCTTTTGTGCACATAACTTCCGCCTGGATGGGCAAAACACACACTCACACTTAACAATTTCCTTCTTGCTA